>NC_083775.1:33590403-33617903 GCF_963514075.1 Conger conger
CTAACAGGCCATCAGTTCACACACAGTGGTAACATTCCCACAAACCACACTTACATTCATCCCGTTTTTTTGTTTTGTTTTGTTTCTCTCTCTCAGTAAGAAAACCCCACAGGGTTTGATTAGCTTTTTAAGCTTTCACGCAGAGAGAGAACGACTGTTAGCCTTTCAGCTAGTCTCTTCTATATTGTGACAGATAAAACAGAAATACATGAGCAAATTACTAAGTGTGAAGCAAATTTATATGAATATGAAACAGGCAGAAGTGAAAAGAGAAGAGCAGAAGAGGGATTATTCGTAGTTGTATTCGTACATAAATAACTGCATGTCCCGCTGGTTATTTTGTGAACACTCCGATGGGAGAGTTATAAAATATAAATGAAACCTCTCAGTGTTATGGGAACTGTAGAGGTAGGAGTGTCATTTGGATAGTGCTCTCCTTAGTTCACTGCACTTCGTGTCGCTGGAGAGATCAGTGCTCCACCCCAGGCTCACGTTAGACGGAGAGGTGCGGATCTGAGACGCAGGGCGTAACGAACGCCAGATATGAGAGGTGGACAGAAGCAAGGACGTGCTGGCAAGTGCACATGTAGGCCTGTGTGTGTGTGTGTGTGTGTGTGTGTGTATACATGTGTGTGTAGGCCTGTGTGTGTGTGTATGCATGTGTGTGCAGGCCTGTGTGTGTATGCACATGTGTAGGCCTGTGTGTGTATGCACGTGTGTAGGCCTATGTGTGTATGCACATGTGTAGGCCTATGTGTGTATGCACGTGTGTGCAGGCCTGTGTGTGTATGCACGTGTGTAGGCCTATGTGTGTATGCACATGTGTAGGCCTATGTGTGTATGCACGTGTGTCGGCCTATGTGTGTATGCACGTGTGTAGGCCTGTGTGTATGCACGTGTGTAGGCCTGTGTGTAGGCCTGTGTGTGTATGCACATATGTAGGCCTGTGTGTGTATGCACGTGTGTAGGCCTATGTGTGTATGCACGTGTGTAGGCCTGTGTGTGTATGCACGTGTGTGCAGGCCTGTGTGTGTATGCACATGTGTAGGCCTGTGTGTGTATGCACGTGTGTCGGCCTATGTGTGTATGCACGTGTGTAGGCCTGTGTGTATGCACGTGTGTAGGCCTGTGTGTAGGCCTGTGTGTGTATGCACATATGTAGGCCTGTGTGTGTATGCACGTGTGTGTATGCACGTGTGTAGGCCTGTGTGTGTATGCACGTGTGTGCAGGCCTGTGTGTGTATGCACGTGTGTAGGCCTATGTGTGTATGCACGTGTGTAGGCCTGTGTGTATGCACGTGTGTAGGCCTGTGTGTAGGCCTGTGTGTGTATGCACATATGTAGGCCTGTGTATGTATGCACGTGTGTGTATGCACATATGTAGGCCTGTGTGTGTATGCACGTGTGTAGGCCTGTGTGTACGCCTGTGTGTGTATGCACGTGTGTGTATGCACATATGTAGGCCTGTGTGTGTATGCACGTGTGTAGGCCTGTGTGTAGGCCTGTGTGTGTATGCACATATGTAGGCCTGTGTGTACGCCTGTGTGTGTATGCATATATGTAGGCCTGTGTGTACGCCTGTGTGTGTATGCATATATGTAGGCCTGTGTGTACGCCTGTGTGTGTATGCATATATGTAGGCCTGTGTGTACGCCTGTGTGTGTATGCATATATGTAGGCCTGTGTGTAGGCCTGTGTGTGAGTACCTGGAGATTGTGAACTGCTTCTAGCCACACCCCCTCAATCACACATGGGCTGCATTGGAGCAATGAGGCCTAGAGCTTTAAGAAGAGGAATCAAGAGCTAAGGGGGGAGAGGTGATAGTGAACTTTGTGACCGTTCTCATTTCGGTTGTTCTCTAGTTTGCCACAGGTCCGGAACAGTGCCGAGTCTCCTAAAAAGCTTAGGAACCGGGAGCCTGTCAGCCTGAAGTTTTGGATCGGCTGCCTTCATTCTTTCCAACCCCCCTAACCCTTCACTGTTTTCGTAAGAATAAATCTACCTCAGTTTTGCACAAAAACCTTTTTGCTGCCTTATTTTTGACCTGGGATCCAACAGTATGCACGTGTGCAGGCCTATGTGTGTTTGTACGCACATTTGTATGCCTGTGCGTGTGTATGCCTTTACCACGCGAGTGTGTGCTGTGTGTTATATACTCTTGTTTGTGAAGATACAGCTGAGCTCTGCATGCATGGGTTAAAGTGCCAAATGCATCCTGGGAGCCCATGTTATGAAACTGCGGTAAAGACACGCATGTGTCTTCAGCGGTTCTGAACACACGGGCTGCTGTGCAGACAGGTGCATCAGCTGTTCATACATACACACACACACACACACACAGTCCATTATTTAACCCACTGCCCAATTAATTTCCCCAAAGCCCCCAAGGTTCCCTCCCACTGTGGCGCTGAGCTGTACATCTAAAGTGCTATCATCAAAGAAAGCGTATCTCAAACCGCGTGCCACAAATTAGACTTCAGTACGCATCTGCTTTTTCCAGCTTCCCTCATCCACATCTCAGAGGCATCGTCCCATTAACCCGCCGCGGGTTATTGACGCGGAAGACACGACAGACTCGACAGCCGCTTCCCCAGAGCTCCACGGGGGACTTGCTCCACGCAAACTCGACGCCGTTTATGGTGGAGGCGGCAGTGGCCCGGGCACTCACCATGGCCTCTCACACCCAGCTTAGTGCGTTCAGCTCTCTGGTGCCGCCATGCACCTGAAACCTGGGGAAGGCTAACTAGCCATGTGTAGATTAGCATGAAAAATGGGTGTTTTAATATGTGGAGAGAGTCCTTTGGCCAAACAGCCAGTTGACTTTGAGTGCTGCCTCTTCCCGTTTTCAGTCATTTGCAGGATATCGGGAAAACAGTCTTCCTGGTTGTTACAGTCAAGTCCATAAATATTGGGACATCGACACAATTCTCATCATTTTGGCTCTATACACCACCATAATGGATTTGAAATTAAACAAACAAGATGTGCTTTAACTGCAGACTTTCAGCTTTAATTTGAGGGTATTTACATCCAAATCGGTGAAGGGTGTAGGAATTACAACAGTTTGTATATGTGCCTCCCACTTTTTAAGGGACCAAAAGTAATGGGACAAACTAACAATGATAAATCAAAAAAAGTCTTTCATTTTTTTAATACTTGGTTGCAAATCCTTTGCAGTCAATTACAGCCTGAAGTCTGGAACGCATAGACATCACCAGACGCTGGGTTTCATCCCTGGTGATGCTCTGCCAGGCCTCTGCAACTGTCTTCAGCTCCTGCTTGTTCTTGGGGCATTTTCCCTTCAGTTTTGTCTTCAGCAAGTGAAATGCATGTTCAATTGGATTCAGGTCAGGTGATTGACTTGGCCATTGCATAACATTCCACTTCTTTGCCTTAAAAAACTTTTTGGTTGCTTTCGCAGTATGCTTCAGGTCATTGTTCATCTGCACTGTGAAGCGCCGTCCAATGAGTTCTGAAGCATTTGGCTGAATATGAGCAGATAATATTGCCCGAAACACTGCAGAATTCATCCTGCTGCTTTTGTCAGCAGTCACATCATCAATAAATACAAGGGAACCAGTTCCATTGGCAGCCATACATGCCCACGCCATAACACTACCACCACCATGCTTCACTGATGAGGTGGTATGTTTTGGATCATGAGCAGTTCCTTTCCTTCTCCATACTCTTCTCTTCCCATCATTCTGGTACAAGTTGATCTTTGTCTCATCTGTCCATAGGATGTTGTTCCAGAACTGTAAAGGCTTTTTTAGATGTTGTTTGGCAAACTCTAATCCGGTCTTCCTGTTTTTGAGGCTCACCAATGATTTACATCTTGTGGTGAACCCTCTGTATTCATTCTGGTGAAGTCTTCTCTTGATTGTTGACTTTGACACACATACAGCTACCTCCTGGAGAGTGTTCTTGATCTGGCCAACTGTTGTGAAGGGGTTTTTCTTCACCAGGGAAAAAAATTTTCTGTCATCCACCACAGTTGTTTTCCGTGGTCTTCCGGGTCTTTTGGTGTTGCTGAGCTCACCGGTGCATTCTTTCTTTTTAAGAATGTTCCAAACAGTTGATTTGGCCACACCTAATGTTTTTGCTATCTCTCTGATGGGTTTGTTTTGATTTTTCAGCCTAATGATGGCTTGCTTCACTGATAGTGACAGCTCTTTGGATCTCATATTGAGAGTTGACAGCAACAGATTCCAAATGCAAATAGCACACTTGAAATGAACTGTAGACCTTTTATCTGCTCCTTGTTAATGAGATAATGAGGGAATAACACACACCTGGCCATGGAACAGCTGAGCAGCCAATTGTCCCATTACTTTTGGTCCCTTAAAAAGTGGGAGGCACATATAGAAACTGTTGTAATTGGATGTAAATACCCTCAAATTAAAGCTGAAAGTCTGCAGTTAAAGCATATCTAAAGCAAACACACAAACACACACACTCTCTTCTTCCTTATAACAACACATCTTGCTTCATTCTCAGAAATTAGAGAATTGGACTTTGAATTGAAGAAGCAGGGAGAGTGAGGATCTCCATTGCAGTGATAGATTAACCAGTCTGTTCAAGGTCAGCTCAAGTAGGACCTATTTAAAATGCAACAGCAAAATAGAAAAGATGCCTTTTGAATATCCCTGAACATAACTCTCCAATCAAAAAAAGGGCTAATATGATTAGAAGTCCAACTCACTAGCTTTGAAGATGAAAAAAATTACCATTTTCATTAACCTCAGCATGATGGCTCGAACTGGGGTGGGAGATATTGGCAAGATCTTGGATCTTGAACATCTTGGCAGGGCATCATCATCTCTGTGAGTGCGTTTTGGGGATAGAGTGTGTAACAACGTGTGAAAGAAAGAGAGGAAGAGGAAGTGAGAATTAACACCATAACAAGTGCTAACAGCAAGAAGCAAAATACCTGATCAGGCTTATGGTAATTAAAGTGAGTGATATAATTCATATTATGTAGGATTACCCTGTCTAGGCCAAAAGAAGCATGTGTAATTTTGTAATTATAGAACAAGTGTATTCCTCATCACACCCGAATAGAAAACATCCCTTCTTTTTCCCAATCAGCATCTGTCAGCATGTCTTTGTTTTGGACACCTACATAAACACTAAACAGACAATTTTCCACCAATTTAATGAAGCATCCACAGATGTACATGGGGTGCTGAATATGACATGAAATGCAATTATTTTACCATGTATTTTCTCCCCAAATTGAACCCATTATGGACTAAGGCACCCTATAGAAAACCTATAGAAAGGCCAAGGAATCACAATGTATTTCAACGGTCATGTGTCTTGAAAAATGGTCACATGATCAAATACAACGCTGGCGTCGCGTCCGTCTCTTAAGGGAGATGTTTTCTTCATCTGAACAAATATCATATTTGAGACATATTCCCACTGGTATTTCTCTAGCATTGAGACCATTTGTATTGTTTAATTTCATTTCTATATATTAAAATTTTAAGTTATCGGAGGAAGTGCCATTGCCTCCCTGTACAGAAATGCAGAAATGCATAGTTTGCTTCAAACCTTTCAGACATTTAGAAAATGTTTTTTTAATTACTAAAATTCTGATGAATGTACAAAACATTCAGCTAAATGTACAAACAAATTCAAACTAAATCACTTTAATGGTTTCATTTAAGCAACATTTTGCTACATTTTATAAATGTGTGAATCACAGGGTAATTAGCTCTACCTCTGATGCATTATTACATTTCAGAGTGAGGCAGAGAAATTGAATGTTTCTGAATCTATGTGGGATTGGTAAGCAAATGGCTAGTTTGGATCAACAATCTACATTACATTACATTATTGGCATTTGGCAGACGCTCTTATCCAGAGCGACGTACAACAAAGTGCATACCCATAACCAGGGATAAGTTCGCTGAAAGACCCTAGAGGTAAGTACAATTTCAACTGCAATCTAGCAAGTATATGTACCTACCTTATGAAATATTCTAAAATATGAAAATGTACTGTACATGCACATGTGACAAATGGTGGTATAGCAGAGTTACAGCCATTTGCACCGAAGACACGTAACAATTTCCTTCTTTTACAGAGATCAAATTTTTTTTGCAGGGGTGTTTAAGACCTTTTATTATTACAGCCTCTAGCATAGTGGCTAAGGTACAAGACTGGGACCTGGAAGGTTGGTGGTTCAAGCCCCAGGGTAGGAATGATAACATCCGCACAGCCGTCGGGCCCTTAACCCCGCATTGCTCCAGGGGCGATCGTCCCCTGCTTAGCAACTGTAAGTCGCTCTGGATAAAAGCATGAGCTAAATAACAATTATTCAAACAAGAAGCACTAGTCATTGGAATGCATTTGGAATCAAATCCATTAGTTGATGGTGGATAGTATCTTGCTGGTGATTGCCTTGTTAAACCTTTTCCATTTAAAAATAATTAACATGCTTTTCAAAATGGCCCTCTCCTTTGCTTCCATCTCTAATGGCATAACCAATGCATAAAAATAGTATATTGCCATTTGGACCTTTGCTTTCCACTGAAGCATTGCACCATATACGGCAGGGATGGGCAACTCCAGTCCTGACAGGCCAGTGTGTATGCAGTGTGTTACTGCCACCAGGCTCAATCAGCTAATTAGCCGTATGCACCATTTATTCACTCCTAAATTAGACCACAATGAAATTCTACAAGAAAATAACATTTATCAGCAGCTGTTTATGTCACAGAATGTGGCTAAAAATGATCACATGAATGATTTGGCAATGAAATAATTAAGAGCAGAAGTCGGTCCGAAATCCAGAAAGATACGGCCCGCCTCACCCATCCCTAACATAAAGCAAGGACTTGAAACAATGAGTCTGCTTTCCATCCACTGCTTGAGTAGAAACGTTTCTAGTTTGCCGTCACACACTGTAACACACCCCTGGGAGGACAGATGGGCAGGACACAGTGAAATACAAATACATTTTATTTTGTAATGCAGAGCAGGGGGAAGAGAGCACAATACTAAAAATGAACAAGAAAACTTTGCCGGTCCCCCTCATGGGTCCTGGGCAAAAATAATAAACAAAAATAAAAAAAGAATCATTTCAGCTTGGCTCCACACATAGCACTGTCGTCAACGTGATTGCTCCCCAGTCTCAGACACCTACTCTGGCAAGAAGCACCATTTTAAAATCCTGGACTGTTTGTAATGCCAGGTGTGTGCCTACTGAACCGATAGGCGTGGTCTGCGGCTCGCCCTGCTTCCTTCCTGCAAACCGAGCCCAGTTGCCACTGTATTATTAAGGGAAAAAAAAGCTTTTACTTTGCGTGATATGGGTTTTTGTAAGTTTACAAAAGGAGGAAGCCATCAAATTCAGAGGTGTGGCTAGTCTCTTTATTCAAAGTCACCTTATGGCACTTACATTTCTGCATCAAGAATGAATGTACTGACTGCTATCAGCTGAATCTTCCTATACACATGTGCTTGCTTGCAGATTTTGGTCTATATATTGTGGCGGTATAGATTACCAAACTTCAGCTGATTACCAAACTTCTCTACCTGAGAACCAGTTCCCAACCACCTAAAATACAGGGAAGCAGGAAAAACTTAAAAAGAAGGATTAGTAATTCCAGTGCATACGGTTTTTCTGCCATGAGATCCAACTGCAAGCCAGTAGGATCAGAAAATCAACCAGAAGAACAGGTTAGCGTCACTTTTAAGTCCAAAAGAAAGGGCGGCGTCACACCCCGAATGGCCAAGACGGGAATGCACCAGGCTGTTCTCAATTACCAGTTAAGAGCCAGTTCCCACACCCTCAGCTGCAGGTGAATCAAATCACCCTCCAATCAACCCAGTGGAAGTTTGCTCTGCTGCAAACAGAAATCGAAATTGAGGAAAAAAATCCTGAAGTTAACAAAATAACTCACCGAAGGAACTATTGCCAGCACCAGGAAATGGGTGACTGCTACAATATGAGTCTACATTTGTGAGCTTTCTCTATTGTTAAAATGCGAAAAAAAAATTAATAAAATGAAATAAAAACACCTCATAAAGGCTAGGGTTACTTCATGGTGCATTTCAGTGAAAGTAGAACAGTTTATACCTTCAAAGTTTCTACCCTCTCAATGTACAACACAGAAACTCACAATTCTTTGCACTGTGCTTGGTTTTGCTGGACGGAAAGGTCCAGTTGTATATGAATGGCAATCATACGTTTTAACACCCTTGCCATGATAGCGTGTAGGCACCATAACCCTGAAGAACCATGGCATATTTCTTCAAGCATCTCATCAAACGCTGCCTCGGCAGGGACTCCAAACAGCCGACAGCATCGCCCTGCGATGCGACAGAAAAGGAAATCAGATTACCAGGGCAACAAAGGCAGGCCAAAACTGTAATCTACACACTCACAGAGACAACCCACGTTTCAGATCTCCTGTCGTGAAAGGGCTGCTGGCGGCTCAGGCTCCACGCTGTCACAGCAAACAAATGATAACCCGCAATTTTGGCGGGGTGTGCTTTCCCTCAGATACGAGCACTGCGTGAGTGTGCGGGGGGGTGGGGGGGACGTGGTCTGGCGGGCCTCCGGTCATGTGACGCGCGAGCAGGTGCGCTCTGGCTTTAGCCCCGGCTGCAGCCAGCCAATCCCGGAGCCCGGGCCAAGTGGCACGCTTCCAGACCAGCGCCGCACCTGCTGCTCAGCGACAGGGCCTCTGCTTTAAGGCCCTCACAGCAGACTACTTCCCCCTTACTCTTCCACCACCTCTCTCCTCCTCTCCCTTTCCACCAGCCCCTCTATCCCACTGCCCCAACCCCCCCATGCCCCAATTCTCTTTCCCCCAATCTCTCCACCCTGCCACATGGGGCCAAACACATGCTCACTGTATCATTGTGTTATAAACTAAATAAAAGGAGGCCTGTTGGCTCAGGCAGTAAGAGCAGTTGTCTGGCAGTCGGAGGGTTGCCGGCTCGATCCCCCGCCCGGGCTGTGTCGATGTGTCCCTGAGCAAGACACCTAACCCCCAAATGCTCCTGACGAGCTGGTTGGCGCTTTGCATGGCAGCCAATCACTGTCGGTGTGTCGGTGTGTCGGTGTGTCGGTGTGTGAGTGTGTGTATGAATGGGTGAATGAGAAGCGTCAATTGTACAGCACTTTGGATAAAGGTGCTATATAAATGCCAACCATTTACCATTTGCCCGTGCCTCTGGGCCCATGAACTCTGCTTTGCGGCCCTCCTGGAGCATCTAGACAGTCCTAACAGAAGGAAATGACAGGGACTGGAGTTCATCCACCATCCTGTAGATGTGCCTCTGAATTTGAATGTCAATGAGTGCCAACCAGCAATGTTTTCAATGAAATTCATATCAATACTTTCACGCTGCAGATTCATGCAGATTCCTTACAATGTACTAGACTTTTCAGTAAATTTAATCTTACTCAAAGGTATAGTCTGCCTCCATACTTGTTAAGACTTTTGGAAAGTGATCCTACTGCTTATGTCTATTCCTTATGATACCTCTGTGCACAATATATTCAATGTCAGTGGGGTGCAAAAACCTGGGCACTCCTGGTTTAAATGTTTGTTACAATGAATCTTTACGTCATCGAAAGCAAACCTGAACTCTAGATGGAGACAAATGTTAAAGCAAGATTGCTTTTTATTTTCATGTTTTACTGTTTATAAATGACCAAAAAAAGGGCCCTGCGCAAAGGTTTGGGAAACCTTTTGGGTTAATCTTTGTTACATTTCAAAAAAATGATTAAGGCCCTGACCCAGGTGATTTACTTGTTAGGGCTTCAGTCCATAATAATTCCAGGGCTGAACTTTTCATTCTGAAGTAACTCCATGCCTTCTAAAGAATCCAACTGCAGTGGCTGTTCTGTCTGGTGTTAACAACCACAGGTGTCCAAGGATTTCAGAATGAAGATGGTTCATTTCCACCAAGAAGGAGAAGGCTACAAAAAACTCTCAACATCAACTACCCAGTTGCACTGTCAGAAGTATTATCAGAAAATGGAAGATAACTGGAACACGTTTTCAGACAGAATGGCCCGAGACCTGGTGAGAAATTATCAGAACAACCCACACATCACTGCAAAAGAGCTGCAAAAGAGTAGCAAACACAGGTCTAGCTGTTCAGAGGACAACAATACAACATAATTTAAACAACAAAGACCGACATTGAAGAGTTGCCAGAAATAATGACTTCAAGACAAAATTAAGCATCTGAAGTATGCAAAAGAAAACATTGAGAAGCCTGAAGCCTTTTGGGACAATGTGATTTGGACTGACAAAACTTTTTGGCCACCACCAAAGAAGGTATGTTTGGATAAAAAATGGTGAAGCCTTTGTAGAGAAGAACACCTTGCCAACTGTGAAGCATGGAGGTGGATCCATTATGCTTTGGGGTTGTGTGGCAGCTGGGGGCACAGGAAATATTATGCAAGTGGAAGGAAGAATGGATTCCACCAAATATGAAGAAATTCGAGAGGCTAATGTTCAAAGGTCAGTTCTGACATTGAAGTTGAAGAGAGGTTGAGTATTCCAGCAAGACAATGATCCAAAGCATACCTCCAAATCAACCACTTGGTGTTAGCATGGCCTAACTGGCTACCATATTTTTTTCAGACTTGACCAATAAGTTGCCAATCTCCTCTCACATATGGAGATATACAGTGGTGTGAAAAAGTGTTTGCCCCCTTCCTGATTTTTTTTTTTTTTTTTTTTTTTTTTTTTTGCATGTTTGTCACACTTAAATGTTTCAGATCATCAAACAAATTTGAATATTAGTCAAAGACAACACAAGTAAACACAAAATGCAGTTTTTAAATGAAGGTTTTTTATTATTAAGGGAGAAAAAAAATCCAAACCTACATGGCCCTATGTGAAAAACTGATTGCCCCCCTGTTAAAACATAACTTAACTGTGGTTTATCAAACCTGAATTCAATTTCTCTAGCCACACCCAGGCCTGATTACTGCCACACCTGTTCTCAATCAAGAAATCACTTAAATAGGACCTGCCTGACAAAGTGAAGTAGACCAAATGATCCTCAAAAGCTAGACATCATGCCGAGATCTAAAGAAATTCAGGAACAAATGAGAAAGAAAGTAATTGAGAAATATCAGTCTGGAAAAGGTTATGAAGCCATTGCTAAAGCTTTGGGACTCCAGCGAACCACAGTGAGAGCCATTATCCACAAATGGCGAAAACATGGAACAGTGGTGAACCTTCCCAGGAGTGGCCGGCCGACCAAAATTACCCCAAGAGCACAGCGACAACTCATCCAAGAGGTCACAAAAGACCCCACAACAACATCCAAAGAACTGCAGGCCTCACTTGCCTCAGTTAAAGTCAATGTTCATGACCCCACCATAAGAAAGAGACAAAAATGGCCTGCATGGCAGAGTTCCAAGACGAAAACCACTGCTGAGCAAAAAGAACATTAAGGCTCATCTCAATTTTGCCAGAAAACATCTTGATGTTCCCCAAGACTTTTGGGAAAATACTCTGTGGTCTGACGAGACAAAAGTTGAACTTTTTGGAAGGTGTGTGTCCCATTACATCTGGCGTAAAAGTAACACCGCATTTCAGTATCTGGACCTGGAAGACTTGCTGTGATAAATGGAACCATGAATTCTGCTGTCTACCAAAAAATCCTGAAGGAGAATGTCCGGCCATCTGTTCGTGACCTCAAGCTGAAACGAACTTGGGTTCTGCAGCAGGACAATGATCCAAAACACACCAGCAAGTCCACCTCTGAATGGCTGAAGAAAAACAAAATGAAGACTTTGGAGTGGTCTAGTCAAAGTCCTGACCTGAATCCTATTGAGATGCTGTGGCATGACCTTAAAAAGGCGGTTCATGCTCGAAAACCCTTCAATGTGGCTGAATTACAACAATTCTGCAAAGATAAGTGGGCCAAAATTCCTCCACAGCGCTGTAAGAGACTCATTGCAAGTTATCGCAAACGCTTGATTGCATTGATTGCTTGATTGGATTTTTTTTCTCCCTTAATTATAAAAACCTTCATTAAAAAAAAAAAACTGCATTTTGTGTTTACTTGTGTTGTCTTGACTATATTTAAATTTGTTTGATCTGAAACATTTAAGTGTTACAAACATGCAAAAAAAATAAGAAATCAGGAAGGGGGCAAATACTTTTTCACACCACTGTATATAGGCAGTAGTTGCTGAACTGTAAAGGAAACTGGTTCTTGGTCTCAACATTCCTTTTGATGATTCATCTAATAATTTAATTTAATTGAATGTAGAGAGTGAACACCAGATTGGCAACACTTTTGTTAACAAGAACATCCTCAAGAAATCATAACTAAATGCTACGTACTGTATATAGCTAGCCAAATCTTTATCGCAAATGGAAAACATTAGCTAGCTACTTTAGCTAGCAACATCTGTAATTAAACAAACTCATCTTGGAAAAATGTATGTCTTTGATCCATTGAGTGTTTTTCAACTGAGTCAACATCTGAAAGACGACCTTCAGGTAGGTGTGTGAGAAGTCTGCTGAAAAGAACAGTGTTTCACGCACCTACCTTTCAGCACTATCCTCACAGGGTATATGCCTCAGTTGCACACCTTCATTTTCAAAAGGCCAATTTCTTACGTTCACTAATACCATGTGTTGTGAATTATATTTTAAGTTTATTATTGTAGTGGCGAACCAACTTAGATGGACATCTTAAAGTGACATTTTAAAAGGGCTAATTGAATTCTGGATTCCCAATCCTCCTTTAAGTATGAAAATATAATTAGCCCATATACAGTATGGAGAATTTCCCATTGACCCACTTCAGTGTCTGTGATAAAGTGTAATTATCTTGCTAATGGCTAGCGTTCAGCACGGCAGCGACCCTAGGGCAAAGTCTGTCATACTAAACGGCAAAATACAAAAACATATCTTCACATAATCTCATCTTTACAACAGTGGGTTCTGATTGTCCATCTAATATTGTTTTTCTGATTTCGCACCTGTTTTGCACCATACTATTTTGATTTCAAAGGTATCTGCTCCAGCTGGGATACTACAATGTGCATTTGTTGCTTTGGGGGAAAAAAAGATGACACCAGAGTTTTTGGTTCACCAGATGGCTTTTGCACAAGAGGGACTGTGATTTATGCAATGCTCTCAGCTTCCCTTTGATCTGGTTGTGAAGTAGCCCAATTCTGTAGATAGCTCATTTAAAGACATCTCGGACTGTCAGAGTTATAGACAAATCCTTTATACGCACGCTTTCTCTTTTGTATTCGAAACTGCTGTGTTTCGAGCGCCGCTGCTATTGTGAATGAATATGCATGGAACGGTATCAGTGAATATGAATGCATGTCTATTTTCAAGTGCATTTTGTGCGTCAGGGAGAGAGAGAGCGGGACAAAGAGATGGATAGAAACAGTGTGTGCTCGTTTGGTGTGTGGTCATCTGAGAGAGGGAATGTATGTGCACGCCTGTGTGTGAGTATGCATACATACATGCAATGTATGTGTGTGTGTGTGCGTGCGTGCATCTGCATGTGTGAGTGCTTGCATGTGTAGCTTTACACAGTGTGCTGAATACAGCAGATGGCTCCTCTGGCCTGTTATCAGTCAGTGGCATGAGACCCGGTCCTCTGTGTAGCTGACTGTCACTTCCACATGAAAGACCAGGGTCACGGCTTCACACACTGCCCACCAGTGCTAACAGGTTATGGTACCAGGCAATCCAAGGTAAACCCTGGTGCACCAGGGACAGGCCAGCTAAAATCTCCTGCTGAAAGGTGCCGGCCAGATCGGGCTCCTCTTCTGCAAGGTCCCTCCATTACCCTGCCAGCGCATAACACAGTGGACTCTCACCGTCGGATCTATTTTTTAAGTCTGCCCATTTTTTTTACTGTGTGCTGAAAGAGAGTCGTCATGGGATCTCATTAAAACCCAAGTTGGGAAGGGGTGCACTGATCCTAGATATGATCAGAGGAAAGGTGTGTGTTTTCATGTGCCTCACTGCTTCTGTCTGAGGAACTTTGGGGGTGGGTGAGAGTAGTATTTTTTGTCTGCAGAATTTTGTGTATAATGGAGCTGTCCCTGATAAGAAAATACAGAGCTCAAAACAGTCCACAAACACAGGTGGACCATCCACATGGAAGAGAAAGTGAAGCAGAGACTGCGTTTTTCCTTTATTTGACAGAGAGGTCTTGTTATTAGCAGTGAGGGGTATATACACAGCAGCTTGGTCCATGTGCTCCTTGATGATTTCCTGTTCCCCCAGCTTCCCAGCAGGATGCTGGTGTCCTACCTGTCCTCTCATGCTGAGGTGGAGCCAAAATGGTACTTTGAAACAGCCGGCTTTCATCAATGACCACAGTTTATCCCAGCATGCCTCCTGCCTCCTATCCCCTCTTCTGGCCTGCTGGTAAACAGGCTGCCATTACCTGCCCATAACTCTTTCATCCCAGCAGCTAATAATGAAACACATGCTTCTTCTCAAGTCTTTATTTCCATATGCTGCTTGATTGCATCCTCCAGTGACTGTGGCTGTGGCTCTGCTACCAGCATCTGGAGAACTACCCAGGTGGCCTGCATAGGCAACCCACAGCCACAAAGCTCTGGCTCGGCGAACTCGGTGAAGTCATTTCAACACTTCTTGTTTCACGAGAATATAAAAATGAGGTTTCAGATTATATTTTTATTTGTCAGCCATGGAATGGGAAAAGCCAAATTTGTAGCTGGTAATGGGTAAAAAAATATATAAATGTAAAACATATGGAATGGTTGCAGAATTACCAGGAAGAGGATGCAAGTGCATGTTGTCCAAGACATAGTCGGGAAGGGGACATTACATTACATTATTGGCATTTGTTTGACGCTCATATCCAGAGCAACATACAGTTGATTAGACTACGCAGGAGACAATCCTCCCCTGGAGCAATGCAGGGTTAAGGGCCTTGCTCAAGGGCCCAACGGCTGTGCAGATGTTATTGTAACTCCCCCAGGATTAGAACCACGGGCCTTGCGTGTCCCAGTCATTTACCTTAACCACTACGCTACAGCTGGCCCCCATGTGGACATCTCCATGGCAATCAGTTTAGACTTTTAGACAGGTTTTCAGTCCAATAGATTTTAGTCAATTCCCAAAGCAGTCATAAGTAGTGTTAATGTGCTATACCACATGATAATTCTGCCCATACGTATGTCTTCAGCTGGGTGATACATTAATGGTGGGCAAATCCAATAACCTGGGTTTTTGTGTAATTTCTCTACTAAAACATCCCAAACTATCCTGGAATATCCGGTACTCATCTTGCTTTGAGTCCCTGCCATGTTCTTTCTGGGTGAGGCTTTGGGTAGGCAGGCCCAGTCAATACCTGGGATTTACTTTGGATTGGAAAATGTAAATGAGGGAGCTAAGCATTTACAAAATAACCACAAACAAGAGAGGGCAAGTTGAGACAGATCACTCTGGAAGACATCTTCCCTGGTTGAGGTTAGAAGAAGTGGAGGGGGATTTCAATGTAAACATAACAGAACTGTCCACAAATAGAAAGAGTACAACTTGTATGGTACAATTTGTTGCCACGTACAGTCAGTTCCTGTAAAACGAAGGGTGAAAACAAGGACAAAAGATTGAGTGTGGTAAGTTCAGTGGTTTGAGAGAACCGACTTCTACATGTTGATCTTAACATATTGCTAAATTTTGTAATACAGTAATGTGAATGACTAATAATTCTGTACTGACTGATACACAAGGCTACGTCTGTGATATGTGGTATAGCAGCCTATGAGGCAGCATCCAATAAGTATATTTTGGCTTTGAAGGAAGCGAATGATTGTGAATCTCAACGTGACTTTGTAAATCTCATGCTCAGGATCGGTAGAGTGTGTCGCTATCCTGGGGCCACCATCCGTCGGCCCAGGGCCTCCGAAGCGGGCCTGACGGTCGGAGTTAAAAGCAAGAACGTGCCGTCTTTAGGTGTCTGTCCTACAATGTCTGACCTTCTTCCAAATGGCCGTTCATTTTCCATCTATAGCAGCCCTAAAATCAATATCACGCACGGCCAGGATAAACTATTCCCAAGGCTCAGCGCGGGGAGGATTAATTCAGAACAGGACATTTTCTCAATGCATCTGTTCGGGGAGAGAGCTGGCAGATTTCCATAAATTAACATCACCTTTGTTTTTTTCCAGACCCGCGTCCGTTTTGAAGTCTATGCTAATGAATTGCATGTAATTTCTTCCCGGACGGGGGGGGGGGGGGACAATTGTGCCGTTCATCGTACAGGTGTTAGCGGCTTCACTCCTCCACAGACCGAGGCCAAGTGCGGCGCGGGCGAACAACAGGCTAATTCAGCGACGGGAGCCACGGGGGGGGACGGAGAGTGAAAGGATCAAAGAGACCATCAAACAAGCGGGGCGGACAGAGGGGAGATTGTAGAGAGCAAAGGGGGTTTGGTGTGAGCGCGTGCGGACACGGGCTGAGAGTGACAGTCAACAGTCCTCTTCGGGAAACAAAGCGGAGCATTTTGAGGCGGGTTAGGAAGATTGCTTCGTCGTGACCACGCTTGTATTTCAATTAAGTGTGCATAAATTTCATGACAGCTCGACCTTACAACTTTAATATCCCGTAAATAATGTTTTAATTGTCATTTATATGCTGTGATACATGTAAGGTGCTGCATATTTGTGTTATACAGTTATTCTTGGTAGTGTTAAGGGCATATTCAGATAAACATTCAAATTTGACATAAACATGATTCAAATGGACATGTTTTCCTTCCTGGGATGTTGTGACATTATGTTTTCCAAAGCTAAACTCTTTTGTCATTTGCTGCTGTTCATATTTTGTCATTAATGCAATGATTCATCAATTAATTTTGATACAATAAGTTGTCTACTAGACTATCTTTTGGTTGTAAATCTGATTATTTATAACATGCCTTTTCTGTCTATAATAATTTCCCAGCAATGTTTGGACTGAATTTCAGTTTTTAAAAGACTACCAATTTCCATAATTACAGTACGTGCCCATTTAAAGCCTTAGACTTATGGGGTCACTTGCAGTGTGTTTAGCTGGAATTTAGACCACAGATCTGCATTTCAACTGGAGCAGACATCCAAAGCTGTGGACCCAGATTTAGCTATTCCGACTGAAATGTAGATCTGTGGTAAACTCCGGCTAAGCGCATTGCAATTGACCCGTGAAGTCTGAAAACAAGCCAGGTGAATGACAAAAGACAAAATGGGAACAGCTGTTGCGATGTGCCCTCACAGCTCTGGGAATGGGAGGCTGGCATAGGCTGGGATGCACCTTCGGCTAACAGACATGATACCTTCTTTGGACTGCGCCCTGCCTTCTCCTCATTGCTCTGGTTGCTCGGACGTTGACCCCTTGCCCGGACATGACCACGTTACTGCTCACCCTGTACTGCTCTGATTACCGGACACTGACACGCCTTCTGTGTACCTTGATTAAAGCCTGTTATTTATCGTGGTGTCTGCGAGTGGTTCCGATCGGTTCTCCCAACAGGAAAAGGGCTTTATATTATGCCATCAATGTTTTGGAAGCAGGTCTGAATCGAGGCACTGTGCTGCACCATCTGGAGCATCCACAGCCAGTAGTGTCTAACCTGGCAAGACCTTAAAGCCCAACAGTCCGGTAATTACAGACCACAGAGTGTGAGGTTACTACTAACAACACATCAACAGGAACAAAACTTTGATACAACTTCACCTTCATAAGTACTTGTGCATTGCAGTCCTTCTGTTCCTTAATGAATATTTGTGTATTGCCAGTCTGATAGATTCAGAAATGCTGTTGTTGCATGTGTATCACCAGATGTAATCTTGATGCTATAAAAAGCACAAGATTAACTAGATTTAATCATACTTCACCCATCTCCTTGCCACTCCTTGACACAGACCCCCAAAATCCGAAGTGGCTTCCACGTTGGAAAAGCACATTTGTCTTGTTATATTTTAGACCCATGACCCTGAGGTCAACAGATTCAGTATATGGGCAACATACAGTACACAGTGGATAATTTACCAGAAAGTTTACTTGCCAATTCACAGCACTGCTTTGTTGTGACAAAACATACAGTTCCCTTTCCTTTTGATTTGCATGCCCCTAGAGTTGGTTTCCAGTCGTCTCATTGGTCCCACTAAATTTCAACCAGAGTTTTGTTATAGGTGAATGGCAGAGTAGGCTTGAAACACTGCCTCCAATTGGAGCTGTACCTACACGTGATCTGGACCTGGGGTTTCTACATATTAATGAAGGCAGGGTGGTAGATATTTTGGAGACTGCTGCATGTTGACACCCACATCTTGGGTGTTGTGATGGGAATTTATCAATATTGTTTACAAGTATTGGTTCACATTCAGGGAACACAATGGTAGCTGGAGCATTGTTCTAAGATTCTGGACAAATTAAAAGGCTATTGTAACTGCTAGTTAGCCCTTTAAGTATCACCCCTTTTCTTGACACTACCTTAAAACTGCAGGCATAATCCTAGACTCTTCTGAAAGGTAACCCTTTGTCAGAATCACTCCAAATATTACTGAAACAAAGTTACAGAAGCTCAGTGAAAGTTTTTTTTTCTTTCTGAAAAGATTTTCTGCTTTTGATTGGATATAGATTTTCATAGCTGTGGCTTGTGCGCTTAGAAGCACAATGGAGCCAACAATATCACCAAAAATGAGCATTCTGCATTGCATTTTTGGAGACTCAAAAAGGACACATGGAAATTATATAATGATATAATGGGTCTTATGAGGTGTAAAATGCTGCAGATTACTAAACTACAGAACACTTTTTATCCTCTTTTTATCCTGAAGAAAAGTTTTGCACTTCCCCCTGCCTGTCACCCTCCCCTACCTGTTTTTGCCGAAGCCCAACAGACTCCGTGTGCATATTGAAAATGATAGTTTTGTTACGCAGGCAAAAAAAATGCTTTGTTGTTTTACACAAACCTAACAAATTATACACTGTTGGAAACGTAATGTCATGGCTAAAATGCTTTTTAGTCGTCACTTCAATAACATGCCCGTAGTTAGTTTTTTGATGAGCTGAAGTTATACTGAATTATCTTACACACGGATGGGGGTAATGTTTTTTCTCTGCAACTAAATTACAAATACTGTTCAGAGACGGTTGTACTTGGGCTCATCGTGTTTGAGAGAGCCTATACAAAATGTAGATAACAGCATTTCTGTGTTCAAGTACTTTTGTAGGAGTATACAATGGCAAAACAGACAAGGATGATAATTCCTCCAGAGAAATTCTAAGTAAACATTGGACGTTATATCAACATTTCTTAGAGTTCGCACATTTTTAGAAAGAGAAAATACTATTAATCTGCTGGACACTTGTCATGAAAAGGACACTGGCATTACCATTTCTTGTATTATGTGGATTTCCAAAATGCAGAGAAGGTGAGGTCCCCCACACTTGTTTTACCACCCACATGTTACAAGATAAGGAGATGTTGTCGCAAAAGCAATGTCATGTTAAACTATATATTCAAACCATATGTCCTTTTACCATAGTGATTGAAATGTGCACCCTGAAAAATGAATGAATGCAAAAAAAATCCTGACTGGCTTAGCCCTGGGCAGGTGACAATTAAGGGGTTAAACCTTTTGAAACTTGTGCCACAATCTCCAGGAAAAACATTATAGTGAACTTGGATGGCACTAATACAAAATGAAGGATTTTAAGGAACATTCTGTTTGAACTAGTTGTGAATAAATATGATAAAATATGAACATCATCCATTTCTGCCAAAAATCACAGAAATTAGTTGCAAGCATGACATATCCCTCATTGAGCACTTTATTAGGTATTTATTACTTATTATTTAGACTTCTACTGCGGCAGCCTATCCACTCAGAGTTATGATGTGTTGTGTGTTCAGAGATGCTCTCCTGCATACCACTGTTGTAATGTGTGGTTATTTGTGTTACTGTCACCTTCCTGTCAGCTTTGACTAGTCTGGCCATTCTCCTCTGATGTCTCTCATTAACAAGGAGTTTCCGTCTACAGAACTGCTGCTCAGTGGATTTTTTTGTTTTTTCCACCATTCTTTGCAAATACTAGAGACTAGTGTGTGTGAAAATCCCAGGAGATCAGCAGTTTCTGAGATACTCAAACCACCCTGTCTGCACCAACAATCATTCCCAAGTCACTTTTTCCTCATTCTGATGGTGAACGATAACAGAAATGCCTGACCCGTATCTACATGATTGTATGCATTGCACTGCTGCCACACAATTCGCTAATTAGATAATCGCATGAAGAAGTAGGTGTAATAAATTCAAAATGTTCCTCATAAAGTGCTCGCTGAATCTATAATATAATTGGCATCTGCTAATGGTTTTCAGAATAAAAGTATTGAAATAGCTGATTTGTCTGAAATGAACAACATTCAAAATAAAATGAACATGAATGGCCATTCACAATTTTAAATGATTTAACTTGAATAAGTGAACACAATTCTAAGGCTGTTTCCGCAGTGTCCTTGTAGATCAAGAAACATCCCCGCCAACTAGAAGAATGTACATGCTGAAAATGTTCCCTCTAAATTTAACTTTCATAATTATCTGGCAACTAACATTTTTTAAACTGAAATAACCTTTAAAATTCCAACTGAGATAATTTCCTGGGTATATTTATTACGCTTATGAACCGACTGAAATATCAAGGACAAGTCTGACCAGTAAAAAACATGTCACACAGCTTTTAAAGTGTGTCTTTAAACATTGAGAACAGAGAGCAGTGCCAGCCTCCCTCACCTAAAGTAGGTAACCATAATAGGCATGAAATTGCAGCATAATTTAATTAGGGCCACTTCAAAGTGCCCTAACCCACAGTTATTTCAAATGGAGGAAGAACATCAGCATCGTATGAGCTCTTCGGTGCTCAGAGCGCAGTTCAGCGCACATCGTCTCTCCTCAGGCGTATCTCCATAGGAATGATTAAAGGCTTGATTTGTTTTCATCTTTACACATTTTGGTTCTTTCATTTTGACACTCTTCCTTTGCCCCTGGGCTGAAACAGGGGGCCAGGGCAGCTAGCAAATGCAGAGTGAACAAGCAGTGGAAGCAGTGTAATATAATTTGTTGTCTGGACCCGACTTTTTCTTCTTTTCCCATTTATTCAGAAGTGACTACCGCATACAGCCTGTTCAATTCTTCTGCTAGCAGTTTGTCCTTGGCTGTGACTTACTTAAGCATAGTCTCTGAAGCGATCTTGTCTTGATTAGTTGCACTATATATTTTGGAGACCTCTGCAACCACTGTGATCAGTAATGAGGACATTGTTGAAAAATATTGCAAGCAGACTATATGATTGAATGGCCCTACAGGTGAGAGGCAGCAGGGCTCATGAGCCAAAAACTGCTCTATGAGGTGAAGATGTGCTCTATGAGGTGGAGATGTGTTATATGAGGTGGAGATGTGTTATATGAGGTGGAGATGTGTTATATGGGGTGGAGATGTGTTATATGAGGTGGAGATGTGTTATATGGGGTGGAGATGTGCTCTATGCGGTGGAGATGTGCTCTATGAGGTGGAGATGTGTTATATGAGGTGGAGATGTGTTATATGAGGTGGAGATGTGTTATATGGGGTGGAGATGTGCTCTATGCGGTCGAGATGTGTTATATGAGAGTGGAGATGTGTTATATGAGGTGGAGATGTGTTATATGAGGTGGAGATGTGTTATATGGGGTGAGAACATGTCCTTCCTGGGGAGGCCTTTAAAAAAAAATTCTTACACATATTTTTTTCCATTCGTCATATTTGGCCCATTTCCTATTCATTTCAGTTGAAAGAATCACAGTTTCAATTTTTGGCTTTTTTTCAGGTCCACGGCCTGTCATTAACCTTTCATTAACCTACCATTTCCACTCGGTAGATTCACTGTACATCTTTAGACATGTGAGGGAACCGTGCTGCCTGTAAGGATAGTCCAATAAACAAGCGGGTTAAAACTGGCAGTGTGCATTGGGCATGCATGCAGGAGGAAGCAGCCAAATGAGTAGGGGGAGACCATTTAATTTAACGGACTGTGATAGGCAAACATCACTAATCAGCCGATCCATCAGCTGATTCAACTGGAGCCAGACTTGCCTCTTGTGGCCTGCCTGAACTAACACGATGTTCGATTTAGGGACCATAAAAACGGGCAGGTACAATATCTGCAGCACGAATGCATGTGTTGTGATAGATCAGGCTCCTATGTGCCCACATGCATGTCTGTGTTCCCACTTCCCTTTACAGATGCGGACCGCTCGGCTTGGTTAATAGTAACTTGTGTGGGAGAATAACCAGATTTCTAACATGCTCCCTGCTCAAACTAATGCTTCCATTTGTTTAAAAGCGATGACCGCAAGTCCTTCATTCTAAATGTCTGAAAATAAATGTTTATTTTTAGTTATGTTTACATAGTGATTAGTGCACGATAATCCCATAAAAAAAGGGATTATGCATGTAGTATGAACTGCAGTTATGAATAGCCTTAGTCTAATCAACTATAAATTGTTTGGATAAAGGTGTCCACTAAATAACGTGATGATGTGATGGCTTTGGTAAATCTTTACTGGATGAATTAGAATTCAAATGAATTCAGACAAGCCCACATGCCTATTCCAAATAGTGTCCTTACTTCACAAGAAGGTGAATTAGCTAAACACAATTACACTGTATCCTCAGGCTGAAGGTGAGACCTAACTCAGATTACCTGTCTTCAAAGCAGTCCAACACTCAGTCCACAGACTGTAAGAAATGCATTTCGTAATGGGATAAAATTGGAAACTGACTGGATTTGTAGCTCACAGCACTAATTTTCGATTATGTTTCCACAATATGACTTTTATACACCTGACTGAATTTTTTTGTAACAAAGGCTCAGGTGAAAATGAATCCCTTGTTTTTGTTTACAAGGCCAAAACATTTTTTTCTCAGAGCAACCTCATCAGATTTAATAATTACATGTTCAAAGCCTCAGTTTCAAAGTTCAAACATAAATGTCTCTGAGCAATGTGACCTTTAATGGAAGGGCACACTGTAAGATTACAATGAAATGTTGCAGACTTAACCTTTAATGGTTTTGTTTGTGTATTGCAAATTTAAAATTAAATCAATCAATCGATCCTTGATGTGTCTGCTGCCATTTTGCAGAAAGGTAGTCAGACTACTTCACAGTGGATATTCTCCCGAGGGAATAAAAAAACAGATGAAATTCAAGTTGATATAGGAAAAAAAACGAATATCTTCTGTGTATTTTGGGTTGTTTTATATCGTTCTACTTTTATTTTATGTGTTTATGTGCAACAAAGGACATTTTTGACAACAAGCTGGCTTTACAGTGGTGAGGATAGGGCATTCAGATACCATAGTTTAAAGCAAGAAAAGAGGTTACAAGTAACTCCAAAAAGCTGCTTGTACAGCGACGTTGTACATAAAAAAAAAGATTACTTTTATTAATTTTTCCACATTTATAAGGATTTAATATTTTTTCTTCCTAAGATCTTCTTTTCTTCTCAGCTCTCAGGTGGTGCAAGCTGACAAGGTCCCACTATAGTATTGTTTATATAGAAAGCCACATCACAACTTTATTGAGTGCTACAGTCTCAGGTTGTACAGTATGTGCCCTAAGCAATTGTTCCAATGGAACATAACAAAATATTTTTCTTGAAGAGTAATCAGGTAATACTATACACGTACACACACCGAGCACTTTATTAGGAACATTTTTACTTATATATATATCTAATCAGCCAATTGTGTGGCAGCAGTGCAATGCATACAATCATGTAGATACGGGTCAGGAGTTTCAGTTAATGTTCACATCAACCATCAGAATGGGGACAAAATGTGATCTAAGTGACTTTGAGTGTCGAATGATTGTTGGTAGCAGAGCGGGTGGTTTGAGTATCTCAGAAACTGCTGATCTCCTGGGATTTTAATGCACACTAGTCTCTAGAGTTTGCAAAGAATCCAGTGAGCAACAGTTCTGCAGACAGAAACGCCTTAATGAGAAACATCAGAGGAGATTAATTAATCTAGCAATGATGCAGGACAGTGTGAGTGTCATAAACACAAGAGGAGGAGTTTGAGCACAGTTGTCTTTGTTTGCAGTAACTTTACAACAATTAATGAAAGTATAAGTAGCCCCTAAAGTGACCAAAGACACACACCGGCATTCAGAAGAAGATAAACGTGTGAGAAGGCTGTATGATCTACGGGGGAATGATGTGGATTGGGGAACTATGGGACTTGAAGTGTAGAATAGACCTGTTGTGACTGCCAGTCACCATGGAAATTGTAGATTGCCACTTTAAAGATGCTGATGATTATTATTAATGGGGGCCAAGCAGCAAAGCTGTGTAGGGACACAGTGTGTTCCACCTTTTCTTGCTGTTCATCATCATCGTCATCATCTTTTTCTTCTGGCTAGGGCGTCTATGGCAGCCCCCTAGAACCGCATGGCAAAATATTTGGAAATTTGGCACACGGATTGGGAACAGTCCCATGATTCTTTTCACCGAGATTCATGACTCCACCTCGAACGCTCTAGTGACACCAACAGTTAAAATTTGGAGGTACATTTATACATGTAGGTTTTGAGCCTACATGTATAAATGATCATGCGCGATCATGCGCGATCTTCAAAAATCAGACACTGTTCGGTTCCTTGGATCAAGCCAAGTTCAATGGACCCATTGATGTCAGTTTTTGCCATATTGGATTTTCCACCATATTGGATTAAACAAAAAAATTCATAGGCCAATTTTGTCCAATCTTCCACCAAAGTTGGTACAAATGATGTTCAGACGAAGCCTCACAGAGGTTATCAGATGGATTTTAGATTTTCAAAAGTGTTCATCCATCACGGCAATTGGCAGCAAAGTTTCCAAACAGGAAGTGAGCTCATATTTCAGCAATGCTTTGATGTATCAACACCAAACTTGGTACATAGACTTAGTACCCCTTCCTGAGGAAGTGCAAAAGAAGTGTTTTCCCAATAACTGCTGATGTGTTTGCCTTAAAAAAGTTTTTTTTTGTGTGTGGTTGTATCTTGGAAGATCCCAAGAGAGAGACAAAAGCTTTCGTCAAGTCAATAAAAAATGGCGGCAAAGTCACAAAACAGAAAATGAGGTTATAACTCAGCAACGCTTTGATGTATCAAAACCAGACTTGGTACATGGACTTAGGAGCCCATTTTGAGGAAGCACCAAAAATGTTCCGTCATTTGACCACTGAGGGGCGCTATAATAAGCAAAAAGCTGCAGTAATGTGTTTTGGCTAATAACTGGTGATGTGTTTGCTTAAAAATAATCATTCTTGTGTCTGGTGATACTGTGAGAGGTCCCAAGGCCAGGACATAGCAACTTTTCATGTCAACCCAATTGATGTGGTGGCTATATTTTATCAAAAGGTTTAAACATTTTTCACAGGCCACAAAGTTTGCCCAATCTTAACCAAATTTGGCACAGATGATCTTCGGACCAAGTCTCACAAAATATATCACATGGATTTAAGATTTTTTCAAAATCTCTTGTTCAGTACAGCCCAATCAGGCTGACTTGAACAGGACATGAGCTCATATCTCAGTTACACCAAATCTTTAGTCAATTGACATAAAACTTGCTATCAGTGCTTACAGCCACACTTTTAACATGATCCAATCAAGTTGCCATAGCGACCCAGCCCTGTTGGACTGCTTGGCCCCTTTAATTGTTATTATTATTACTATTATCTTCAAGCTAGCAATGAGATATGTGTAACTGTAATCTCTCAAGAGACCAAACGGGGTGGCCTGTAGCGTAGTGGTTAAGATAAATGCCTGGGACAAGCAAAGTTGGTGGTTTGAATCCCAGTGTAGCCACAATAAGATCCGCACAGGTGTAATAGACTAGAACTGAAATTGTATTTACTGAAGAAGCCTACAATCCTAGCCTATACATAGTGTATTTGTCTGAGCAAACTGGTGGCGTTATTGACCTAGCACATCTCATGCGTTTTAAGCAGTCCAGTCTCAGGTCTTATACGTATGTACCTCTAAGCACATATTTGCAGAACCACAATTATGTTCTCACAGGCACACTTTGCTGCAGTTTTAAAACAAAATGTCCACTGGGGTGGTAAGGCTCAGACTTAAAAGGGAAGTAATTATGAGCGTTTACTATTTCGTTATCAAACTACAGGCAAAAAAAGCTAATACATGGTATTAATGTACTCACAAGAAAGGTGAACACTATAATTTGATTCAAAATGTATTGTAATCAGAAATGCATTAATGTCAGCATGTGTCATTTGGAGCCACTCCAAAATGTACAACTGTTTTCCAATATTTTAATAAAGCTGCAAGCTCTGATTTCCCCGTTTTTCTCTTCCCTGCATGCTGCAATTGTTCTGATTAATGGTGCTACTAAGCACCATCATGAGGGGAAGTACTGTGTAGGGGTATATACAGTGCATTCACAAATTATTAACCCTCCTTAACATCTTTTAATTTATTTCTTTTTTAATTAAAATTGTAATGCAGTGAAATATTTCCTTCCATCTTTACCAACACAATTCTGACACATTTTATGATGCTTTTATTTACTGACATTTTATGATGCTTTTATGATCAATGTTTTTTTTAATGAAAGACATTTAAAAAACACAGACACAGACTTGTTTCCAAAACAATTTACACCTCTACATTCATCTACATACAGTTCTGAATCTTCTTGGGGGATGTCAGTATGAGTTTTGGCATTTTTGCTATCCATGCTAATTTTCTCCAACTCAGCCAAGTTTGACAGAGAGAGCCAGTGAAATGTTTTTCCGTAGTTTTTTGGGTCATTGTGTTGTCACAGGTTCCCCTCAAGGGTTTGCCTGCATTTGGCCAAATCGGTCTTGTCTTTGTTTGCAAAATGTTTCCCAGTCCCACCTGCTGAAAAGCAACACCTTGGCCTGATGCTGCCACCACCATGCTTGACGGAAGGGATGGGTCCATCATGTAGCTCCTGGCAAAGACCAGCCGTCATCTAATTGAAGAGGTTGTTGATCTCTGGACAGATCTGCAATTTCATTGGCTCATTGCTCATAGAAACTGTGGGCATCTTCTTTACCTACAGTGCAGTGGTTGTGCAGGGAGGAGTGATGAGGGTTAGAGGCCATGCCAGGGTTCTGGTTCTGGCTGTGGGTTAAGTCAGCTTCATGGTCTACAAACAGGAGAGCGCACAACAAGTTACAGTAGTCGGTCATGGAGCATCAGACTCCCCGATTGAAGGGTCGAGGGCCTTTTGTTGAGAGGCAGATTTTGTTGGATAATCTAGCTCTAAAATTATTGGCTGCCCAGTTCAAAAATACTGTTAGGATTTTACAGGCTTAAGTGGTGAACGGGACTACTAGCACTGTAAATGGTTGGCATTTACATATATAAGGAAGGAGCCATTATCCAAAGCGCGGTACAATTGATGCTTCTAATTCACCTGTTCACACACACTCACACACCAAGGCCAATTGG
>NC_083775.1:33622903-33702903 GCF_963514075.1 Conger conger
AGTTAGTTTCATTTGTATTTTGTTTTATATTTATATACAACATCCTGTTTCAGTAGGCTACCTCAGTTTATTTTCAGGTCATGCTCTTTAAAATGTATACAAATAGGCTATATTTAATTATCAGAGTAAAAGAGAGTAGCTTGATTATCTTGTAGTAAATAAGTGTTTTCCCAGGATAAACACAGACATCACACAATACTGACAACATAACACTTTATTGTTGAGGACGCAAAAGTGCTTTGCAGATTTCCTTCAAGCTGGTGTTAATTTCTTGGAAGGATGTGTTGATTTGGTTGACTGCTGTAAGTAGACTTTCTTGATTTCTCAGGACCTCATCCGTAAGGACAGCCAGATCACCTCTTCGGCCTCGGTACCTGGGTGCAGCAGGAGCAGCAGCGGCGGCAGCAGGTGGTGGAGCCACATCATGGGAGGAGCACTCGCCAGCTAGAAATATGACACAACGTTTGTTTTTTTTCGTTTTATGTGTGTCTCTTTTTTCATTTGAAAGAAACATTAAATAAATCTTATTTGAAAAATGTTTAATTTACGTTGGCTGCAGACTGACTTATTTTTACATTACATTACGTTACATTACGTGGCATTTAACAGACGCTCTTATCCAGAGCGACGTACAACAAAGTGCAAATCAAACACAAGAACACGTGCAAAAGTGGACCTGAGAGGACAGCACAGTTCCGAGTCCTAGTGTAAACATACAGAAATTCAGAACCCTTGAAGAGTTGTTTGGAGCTGTACAGTATAAAACAGAGCTTTAGGCTATTAAGATTCAAATAATTTGAAGACGATGCATACAAAACTGCAGTGGGCTATACGTTATCCGTATCCTTTCTTGAAATGAATGTTAAATAGCTCTACATTCCGACACTGATATCCATTACGCACCATATCGCACAATATAACATTACTGGTTTCCCGTTTCCACTTCATTCAATCCAAAGAGAAACCCCCACAAATGTTCTGTTTGGTGGGACTGTACGACCTAGGTTAAACTACACTAACCACTAAGCTATCAGTGATGGTTTTCAGAATGTATTATGATACAACAATTATCACCTTACCATCTGGGTTTGATGTTGTCTCCAGTGGAGGCATGTCGGTGTCTCCGTCAGGTATAATTCCTGACAGAGAGGTCTCCCCAATAATGCCAGCGATGTGCTCGTCAGCAGGTGATATTTGTGCCTGTGAGCCTCCTCCTCCTGTGGCTGATGCATTTCTTTGCCTCCAGTTTCATGTCAAACCATTTACGTTTAACCTTGGATATGGTTCTATTGTCTACAGAGGCAACATTAACAGCATCTGTCACCTCCTTCCAGGCCTTCGCTTTGCCTGTCCCTGTCACAACACCAGAACTGATAGAAGAAAAGAAAATATTTTTTACCCAATAAAATATATTTCACCCAAGATGATTTCGATCTCCGCTTCGGAATTTTTTTTATTTGTTTTATTTTTATTTTTCTTTCTTTCTCTCTCTTTCCTTGTTTGCGCCATGATGACTGACAGGTCGACTGGATGCGTCTACACCTCCTTATATGGCAATCATTGTCTATTCATGGGCGGGGATTTATGCTAATTGCTGATTACCGGGAGCGCGCTTTCACTTTACGATGGTTTGGCATTCATGATCATACACACGAGTTTACGATCAGATCCGAGTTTCCCGCGGCGTTCATGAATCTGGAGTAGGTCTTTAGTAGCGTGGACGTTTATGTGCAAATCTGCACATAGACTTACTAATGTCTCATGAATGAGACCCAATAAGCAAACAGCCATTGGGCCTTGCTCAAGGGTTTGCAGGCTCAGGTTACTGCCAATGGTAGCGTGGCCGAGCGGTCTAAGGCGCTGGATTAAGGCTCCAGTCTCTTCGGAGGCGTGGGTTCGAATCCCACCGCTGCCAATATGGCTTTTGGGGCAGCCTGTAGTGTAGTGGCTAAGGTACATGACTGGGACCTGGAAGCCACAATGTAGCCACTATAAATCTGCAAGGCCCTTAATCCCACATTGCTCACTGGGGTGCTGCACTGCGACTGCCCACTGCTCCTAAGTGACTAGGATGGGTCAAATGCAGAGAGCAAATGACCCCACAAGGTTCAATAAAGTGTGTAATCTTGTTCTTCTGCATTACATCAGTGCTCACTTAAATGCAGATTAGGCCAAAGTGAGACATTTCATAGTGGGACACATGAACAGTGTTTACATCTCATTCATGAACTTATCAAGAAATGTAGCAAAAATGTCAAAAACGAATGATTAGGCAAATTAGTTAAGAGAAGAAGTTGGCATGAAATTCATAAAGAGAGAAGACCATCCTTGGCAACCTCTCATAAACAGAATATTTTTTTCCCCCACAGTAATTAGCAAGCAAACTGATACAAAGTACACCTAACACAGACTGCACTCATGCTCAGTCCATAAAGATGACGGTCACTAAAATGAGGTTGCAGTCATTGCGATCGGGACATAGATTAAAATATATATATAATCACATATTTTCAGTTGACTGAGTGAATACGGTAATAAATGAAAGATAACACAATAGCGATGCTTCAGTTTGCTAAGCAGACTGTGTAAATACAGAAGCAGTGGGTCACCTTGCCTACAGATTCACTCGCTTCCTACCCCCCACCAGGGGCGCTAGGGACGGCCTGTATCATAGTGGTTAAGGTACATGACTGGGACACACAAGGTGGGTGGTTCTAATCCCAGTGTAGCCACAATAAGATCCACAGCCATTGGGCCTTGCTCAAGGGCCTTAACCCTACATTGCTCCAGGGGAGGATTGTCTCCTGCTTAGTCTAATCAACTGTACGTTGCTCTGGATAAGAGTGTCTGCCAAATAATGTAATGTAATGTAATGTAATGTGTAGGTCCCGGAGTCAACATCTCTGTGGCTGTGGCTGTGGCTGTGGCTGTGGCAGTGGCTGTGGCAGTGACAGTGGTGTGTCTGAAATGCAATGTAATGTAATAATGCACTTAGGCTGAAATACAGTTACGCAGACTGCATTGCATATGGAGGCCCAGTTCTGTTGGAGGGGCATCACGGTTTGAAAGCCATGGATTATGTAGCCTGAACACTTAGCCTGGGAAAACATGAAAAAATAACTAAACCCAAGCAATTTTCCAACTTCGAATCCCAAAAAAAGAATTTCACAGACACGTTACATTCAAGACACTAAATGTATTTTCACTGCATCTGACAAAACATTTGCAATGTAGTCTTTGCAATGTAGTCTGTATTTCAGTCTAAGTGCTAATTCATACAAAGAAGCAGATTTCCTGTTCGGCAGCTGCTCAATCGGCTCTGCCCTACGGTTCGCCTCCAGCTCAGTTCATTCGCTGTCGTTAATGTTCAAAGTCATCTGCTATGCTTGAATAGTATCGCATTACTGCAGTCAATCACCAGGAAGAGCGTCCACAACAATAGCATATTTAAATGTGTTTTGGCTACACAAAATAATTCCGTTTTTATTTTTTTTTTAATAATTACACGACAACTTTGTTTTCATTAGCTTGATTCTACACGAGGGAAGGAAATCGCTGCGCGACTTGAGGGAACACATGTCGCGGTTAGCATACGTGCCGTTATATAGACTAACCAGATGGCTCCGTATTCTGAAATTTGTCTCCCTTCTGTCGAGGCTGACAAATTCCGGGTTGATGCATCTTCTGAACATAATTTAAGGGTGCGGTGTGGGCAAGTACAAAGCGGCTTCGACGAAGGTTTGGAAGCAGCGGAACTTAATGTTATGCACGAGTACCAGAACTGCTGTTATCAGAACCGTTGAAAAAAACCGATGACAGAAGGAATGTAGGAGTTGACGAATGGTTCAGTCCGTAATAATCTGGTTTTATGACATGAAAACACAAACGACCTAGGAAAGTTACAGGACTTTAATATTAATAAATCATTTGTTGATTCAGCATCACAGCTGCTTGTTGGTGTAACAAGGCTGTTGACACATAACATAATATGAAATGAGGATCACTACATGCAGATACAATGTACAGGTTTTGTCTCTCTCTTCTCTTGTCTCTCATCTGCATGACAAACAAAAACTATAGTGTGTAAAACTGGTTATAATTGAAGGGGTCACAGATGCCTGGCTCTGAAAATACCGATCAGATTGTTCCCTTTTGACCAATCACCATTGACATCTGCTAGGCAATTTACAGACAAATATACAATAGTACTGCTCCAGTACCAATAAAAGAAGAATCCTGATAAAATAGCTTAAAGGAAGTGGCTCAGTATTGTAAGCAAATGTCAAGCACATTAAACGGAATTAAAATTTTCATTATCACTATGCCCATGAGCCACCAGTTAACGCGGTGTGTGAAATATGCTGTGATGTGGTATGATGTGTGTTGCCAATACAATTATATAGCACACTCTTTCACAAGAGAATGCAATTAGGTGACAACAAATACATTTCTAGAATAACAGTTTATTTTCTAACTAGGCTAAACATTCAGCCTTCTTAAGTTGAACATTGAAACATTTTATCAGGCTGTGGATAAATATCCCCCTGTGGCAAGGGCAGGGTTTGCAGGAAGGAAGCAGGGCACTCTGAGGACCATGCTTACTGGTTAAGAAGACACACACCTTCGGGCGGCATGGCTCAGGCAGTAAGAGCAGTCGTCTGGCAGTCGGAGGGTTGCCGGTTTGATCCCCCGCCCGGACTGTGTCAAAGTGTCCCTGAGGAAGACACCTAACTCCCAAATGCTCCTGACGAGCTGATTGGTGCCTTGCATGCAATTGTACAGTGCTTTAGATAAAGGTGCTATATGAATGCCAACCATTTACCATTTACACCTGGACTATGTTTCGAATTACATGTGTGCTCTTTTCCACAGTAGTTGTCTGAGACTGGGGAACAACGGACGAGAGCTGTTGTTTCGAGAGAGACGGTGCTGAAAGGCGACCACAGTTTGCTTTGATTTCTTTTGCCGTCGTTATTTTAGGTTATTATTTTTTACCCGGATCCCATTGGGCGACGGACCTTTTTTTGTTTTTGTTTACTTATACGTTCACTCTCACTCTCGCTCCCTTCCCAGCTCCTGGGAATGCAATCCGGACTTTCAATATCACCCTGTGTCCAGCTCGTCTGTCCTTTCAGGGGTGTGTCACGGCGTGTGACACCCACTTATTCAAATTTACCCCCCAAAAAAAGAAATGAACAACTGGGCTAATACTAAAATAACTGCCTTGTGGTGCAATCACGCAATGATGGTTTGACATCCCATGCATGTGCAGGACAATGATTTTTGTTTGCAAAGAAACTTTTGTATTTCAAATGAACATCATTTATATGCAAAACCTACACATTTGTTGCTTGTTTTATTTTCCCCGTGTCAGTTCTATCAGGATAATTAAGCAATTGACATAACCATGGCGGTATTTAAGACTGTTCAAAAACAAGTTTTTCTGAAGTAATTATCATATTTTGGGATTTTAATTATTATTTATTTTATTTGCTATTTTTCAGATCTAAGTGCTTCATTAAGACGTATGAGGGGTTTTGCACTGAGGTTTGAATCCAGTTCTAGGCAATAACCAATTTTTGGGAGAATGCAAATAATTAAGTGGATTTTTTAATTCAGAAGGGATCTGTAGTATGCTAAATTTGATAAGTTATTACAGTCACTAAATTGCTATACTGGACATAGCAAAAGGACCTGGCTTAAATGGGACTGTCAGGATTGCAATTAGAATTAAAATAGAGCCTGCACACCTAAACTCAATATAATTCTTTATTAGTATCAAACAACATTTTAACCCATAGTGGATCTTTGACAGGTCAAACTAAAAGTAACTATTTCCGCAACCATATACATAGGCTCATCGGTCTAATCGGTCACCTGGTCTAGCTCATCTGATTTGTAATCCCAATAATATGAAATCCCCTATGGAGATAAACCAGAAGAGGTTAGAGACCATTAACCACTTTGAAACCACTTAATCCACTATGGGTCGAAACGTTGTTTGATACTAATAAATAATTATATTAAGTTTGGGTCTGCAGGTTCTACTTTAATTACAATCACTACTGCCCTATTGCCTGGCATCCTGGTCGATCCACGTACCTATATTATTTTACTTTAGGATTGGGAACCATACCTCACACACCTCGCCCCAATGGGGTGGATGGGTTATGGTTGGTAGCGTCCCATCAGTCTTTTCAAAGCAACGGTGGATCCTCTGGGTGTGTGGTCGGCCTTCAGCGTGTACGCAAGCCATCCAGTAGATGAGCTGGATAATCCCCGGAGAGAGAAAGAGAATATACAGCAGTACCAATTTCCACAGGACACAGCAGGAGTGAGATGCCCTAATGGTTACAATAGGAAACAATCGAAAACAATAGAACAGTAAAAACTACTCATTACGACATAAATATATAAGAGTAGTGCTGATTTGTTTGCGGATTTGACACTGGAGTTTTCTGAAATACTAAGAAATGGTCATCATCCACAAAGTGGTTTTCATACTGGCTGGTTCGTGCGTGTTTGCTTTTATATTTGCCAACATGAAGCGTTCCGATAACAAAGATAAAAGCTATTGAGAAATATGGAGGTCATGAAACATATATTTACATGCAACTCAGTGTTTTCTTTTTGTTTTGTTTTTTTGTTTGCAAGTACAAAATTGAAAAATTAAAAACACGTAACACTGGGCAGCGAAGCATTATCCCTGACTTTGTATATTACACATTCCTAGTTTAGCATGCTGACGAGTGACCCATTTAATTTGGGTTAGCACTCCCTCTTGTGTTTACACAGCATATCTCTCGCTCATGCACACCCGCGTGTACACACTTTTCCTGCCTTAAGCTCTGTGGATGTTTCACGTTGTTTTTCCGACAGTTCGCCACTCTTCGACTTCTCCATCACTTTTCTTCTTAATACCGCGTCCCAGGAGGCTCTTGACAGTTCCACGAGCAGCAAACTCTTAATAACATTGCGAAGTCTCTGACAGCTCCCGCCTTCACCATTGCGAAAAAAAAGTAACAGCGGCTTTTTAAAGCATTAAAGCCATCATTCGTCGGTTAATTCGAGTCATGTGAGCACTGAAAATTACAAGCCAGTCCAATTTCACTGCAACGACGATCTAGTTATTCTTTTCAAACTGTCAATGTCCTGGCAATGTTTAAATCTTTATACTTTTGAACTTCCATTTATTTTTTAAATTGTCGTTTTATCCTGTGGTGTTCTGTATCAAACATATGAGTGTATATACACCACAGCTGTTTCACTACACACATGTACATGATGTACTTAAAATTCAGGAGTGGTAATAATGTTGTTGAACTGTACCTAGAGGGTTCAATAAGGCACCATCTTATATTCTAGTCGATAGACACATCAGACTGTTCCCAGCTAGTGACGTCATGTAACCTCCAGCAACAGAGACAGCAGTAAGGAAGAGAAGAAAGACTGCCCGTGGCAGAAAGCCAAAATGGACCCAGTACAGCATGAAGTGGTCTGATAAAGCAATGGAGAGTCCTATGGGGGCAGTCAGAGGATGGGCGCAGTATAGCAATGAGAGTGGAATAGCCTGAAAGGCCCTGCATTACACTATCTATCCAAATAAGCCTGTCCCCCAAAGCACTTCCCTAAGGGCCTCCAGTGGCACAACTCCTTCCTTGCTCAATTTGTGATTCATTTCCACAAAAAAGAAGCAACACTTCTAAAACTGGAAAAAAGGAAGTCTCAACAAGTATTTTGGTTTTATATTTAGACTTAAAATCATATTTCTATTACGTTTTTGCTAAAAAAAAAATCACAAAAATGTTGTCAATATTTGCCAGTGGGGCAAGTACATTTCACTTGTCAAGCAAACGGTAACTTAAAACGCAAAGCTAATTTAAAAAAAGATTCGAGATTTTTAGTCTCATTACAAGACTAAAACACTTATAAATGCATGGAAACTTTTTGCAGTGAACATGCAAATAATAGCATTAAATCAGTTGTCTCCAAACCTGGTCCTGGAGAGCTTCTGGGTCAGCTGGTTATTGTATTGACCTTAAAATCAGCACCCTGTTGAGACCCATGTAACCAGGTTCAATCAGAAAATGTTTTGCCATGTTTTGCTACGGTTTCTGTGTTGAACGACATGTTTCCTCCCAACATTTTGAAACAGGCTTTGAGCTGTCTTTGCTTCCATTTGTTGAGTGTGATGGGGGTGTAGCCCAAATCAATAATGACGCAAGCCTGTGCTTTAAAGCCTGGAGAATTACTTCTCAGACTCCAGAGGAACAAACCGTACTGTATCAGTCAGTCCGCCCATGGTTTGCAACAGGATGTTCAATTCACCCCCGTTTCTGTTTAATTAAACGTTTTGCTTTGTAATGTGTAATCAACTGCTCTAATTGATTAATTAAGCGTCGAGTAACAGTGAAAAACAGCACACGCTGTAGCTCTCCAGGACTAGGGTTGGAGGTTGCTGCATTAAATAAACAGTTAATCTGCTATATATATAAAAAAAATTAAAAAAATAGACACAGGACAGGCCAAGAACATATCCTAGAAAAGCAACAATTCCGTACCCGACCTCACAACATCAGGCTTCTTCTGAACCTCTCCTGAATTTTCTGAAGAGAGGCTCACTGAGGCATGTTGTTTTGATGTTTGATTTAGCTTTCCCTGAGTCTATAGTGTTTCTTATCTTTGTTTTTTTCTTTCAGTACATCTAGTCTCAATCCTCAAAGGTAATCTGTGTTTTAATTCCCTACCCTGTTCCCTCACCTGACCCCTGGCTTCCCCTGCTCTTAGGCCCTTAGAGATGGAAGGTCACTGGAGCGTTTCTATTGAATATGGCAGAAACTCTCATCAGGTACATATAAATACAGTATAGCTCATAATCAAGGGGAAATAATCAGAATGCAGAGACACCACAGTAATCACTGTTGTTATTCCACATGTTGTGCTGATCTGAATGTTGCTTTTTCACTACAAAATTCAAAAGATAAGTAAATGTTTGGCATTTATATAGCACCTTTACCCAAAGCACTGTACAATTGATGCTTCTCATTCACCCATTCACACACTAATTCTCATTCACTCATTCACCCATTCACACACAGTGCCTTGCATGTTAATATTGGTTAACATGCAAGGCACCAAACAGCTCATCAGGCGCATTTGGGGGGGCGGGTTGAACTGGCAACCGACTGCCAGACGACTGCCCTTACTGCCTGACCCAATGTTGCCCCAAGTCAATAGTCATCTTATATTTAGACTCAACTTTCATCATTCTTCTTGATAAATAAGACAAAAATATTGCCAATGCCAATAGTTTGACTCATTTCAGGATTTACCAATGGGGTAAGAAAATTTCACTTGTCAAGCAAACAGTGAGTTAAAACAAGGAAATATTTTCTACTTCAGACATAAAAAAACAGAATTGAATTCTTACTACAATGCTAAAACCCTTAAGACACTGAAGTATATCAATACTGTTTTCTTTCAGTGTAGATATACTTTCCGTTTAGGTGGATCATTAATGTAATGGTTAAAATGCACATCTCTAGACTTGTCATTTTCCCCCTCATGACTCAAATCCCATGTGCCTAAAACATTTTTGAATCCTTTTCTGCCTCCAGTATTGGAGCTCCACCCACATGACAAAAGTGTCTGTTCTACATAAACATCTTGCGTAGAATTTTTTGTTGTTGTGAAGGATTGCCTTTTGAAAAGACAGTAAACAAATAAACTCAGTATGTGAAAACGTTTGATTCAGTCAGAGAATGAATGCCTGCCAGACTGAGAACAAATACAAATGGTAAATGGTTGGCATTTAGATATCTTTATCCAAAGTGCTGTGCAATTGATGCTGCTCATTCACCCATTCATACACCAATGGTGATTGGCTGCCATGCAAGGCACCGATCAGCTGGTCGGGAGCGTTGAGGGGATAGTCTTGTGAAAGGAACAGTTTGACACACCCAGGGTGGGATCGGACCAACAACCCTCCGACTGCCAGACAACTGCTCTTACCGCCTGAGCCAATGTCACCCCGTATGTTCCATTGTGTTCCATTGCAGCAGCGATCCCATACACACTGTACCACCGCAGGATGTTTTGCACAAATTTAGCTCAGATATTTCAAGAAACTCCCAAACTGAAAGTATAGCTCAATGAACTGCTGTATATAATATTGCACTTTGGTGTAACTCCAGGATCAAATGGGTCATATGGGAAAAGCATCAACATAAGCTATTGTTTTCCTGATTATATGTGAAACATCGTTTGATATCGCACTGTCAAATCTAGCATATTCATTTACATCTCACAAATGACATTTTTGTATGTTATGCTGTAATATGTTTTTGTGTGTCATGTTGTGTTTAATATATTAGTTAATTAAATAATAAGCTACAATAATATCTCATTGGACATAGGTATAATTTAGACAAATGCACGTTTTCAAAATAAGCTCAAAGGTGTGGGAAAGTATAAGTCATATTGCTTTTTAAATACAGGAAATGAATTGTTTTCTACAGGGGATGCTGAATGGAGTACTAGGCTCCAGTCTGCTGCTGGGGTTGTGGGCTTGATTCTCCATCTTGTGGCCCGGTAGCAGTGCAAGCCAGCAGCTTAGACTAGTGCAAACAACCAAGTCCTCCAGGACCGTGACATTGCATGACTCTCCTTCTCCTTGTGTGTATTGTATTAAAAGAACACGCTAACACACACACGCACATACTGTACACACACACACACACACACACACACGCACACACACCTCTCTCATACGGTTTTCTAGGCTTCTGAGAGATAGAAGTGCCAGACTCCCCCCACTGACCTGCAGCTATCAGGTACTGGGCATCACTCCCATTGATAACAGCAGCCAGACACAGAGATGTGAGCATACATTTCTGTTTCCCCCTGCTAAGGACAAAGGCCACAGAGAGAGTCCTGCAAGCTATTCAGACAGACTCCACTGAATCCAGAGAGAGTGGTTTGTGATTTTTCCACACTGCACTGCTGCTACTGCTGCTGCTGCTACTATAATACATGAGCATTTCTTTCTGCTGTAAATGAGGAACCTGTAGGGTTGTGAATAAGGCAATTTGCACTCTACTCCAAGCGTGTTATGTTGCCTGGTAACGATTGCAACCGGCAGAGTGGTGGCTGACTTCACCAGCGTCGGAGGAGGTTATGACGTGCGATAAGGAGAAGACCAAACAGAAAAAGGGCTACAAAATAAATTGTACGAATATAATTGCACTTCTATATATAGTTACTATGATGAAGGAGCTTATCTCCTAAATGCGTCGGTCTCTAGTGTACCCTTGATGTAATAAATATCTCCCAAGAAGAGTGCTGTCCTAAAGTCTATTCAGCTAGATTTATGCGTACTTTCGCGGACTTATTTGCATGTTATAGTTTCATATTTTGCTAAAGAACTGCTGATGTTACCTTTTTTAAAATATATATCTCCAGACAGATAGGTAATACAGTGCCTCTGTGGCTTCTGTGCAGTTCAGAGCAGTAGCACAGCATCACCGTGGGCAGGTGTGTTGCTCTCCAGGGATCACAGAAAATTAATATGTGCATTTCTGCTCCCGGTTGCCATGGACAGTAGTGCCAAATAAGATAATATATTCTGTATTACAACACATAATATATCATCTTATCTTGCTCCTTTATTCTGGTTCCATCACTTTCAATAACTTCAGATCTCAAAGACACCAGGTCAAAGGCAATCTGAATTCAATCGAAATTTACTTTTTCCTCAATTTAGTCAATTCTTCATAACCACACAAAAATATATAATGGAATATAATGGAAAGTATATATTCCATTAAATTCCTAAAATTGTAATGGTGTTTTCACAGAAAAAAATGTTTCCATCCTCTTCCTGGAAAAATATTTGAATTTCGATTTTACGTCATTAAGTACCAGCGGGCAACTCTTCCAATAAATATCCTTTCCCGCACTGGCATCCAATCTTCCCCCTCCTCTTTTGACGTTAGTGAACTCCCACCCTTCAAAAATGGCCTCCAAAAGATTTATTTCACTATAGATCAGTATATATACAATACTGTGCAAAAATTTTAGGCAGGTGTGAAAAAATGCTGTAAAGTAAGAATGTTTTAAAAAATAGAAATGTTAATAGTTTATTTTTATCAAATAACAAAATGCAAAGTGAGTGACCAGAAGAAAAATCTAAATCAAATCAATATTTGGTGTGACCACCCTTTGCCTTCAAAACAGCATCAATTCTTCTAGGTACACTTGCACAAAGTCAGGGATTTTGTAGGCATATAGTCAGGTGTGATTAACCAATCATACCTAACGGGAGCTAATGATCATCAATTTAATATGTAGGTTGAAACACAATCATTAACTGAAACAGAAACAGCTGTGTAGGAGGGTTAAAACTGGGTGCGGAAAAGCCAAATTCTGCTTCCAAGGCGAGGTTACTGAAGACAGTTTAATGTCAGAAGTCATACACCATAGCAAGACTGAGCACAGCAACAAGACACAAGGTAGTTATAGTGCACCAGCAAGGTCTCTCTCAGGCAGAAATTTCCAGATGTGCTGTACAAGGCAGACGGGTTTCCAGATGTGCTGTACAAGCTCTGTTGAAGAAGCACGAAGAAACGGGCAACGTTGAGGAATGTCGACGCTGTGGTCGGTCAAGGAAACTTAATGCAGCAGATGAAAGACACATCATGCTTACTTCCCTTCATAATCGGAAGATGTCTAGCAGTGCCATCAGCTCAGAATTGGCAGAAACCAGTGGGACCCAGGTGCACCCATCTACTGTACAGTGAAGTGTGGTCAGAAGTGGTCTTCATGGAAGAATTGCGGCCAAAAAGCCATACCTCCGATGTGGAAACAAGGCCAAGCAACTCAACTAAGCATGAAAACACAGGAACTGGGGTGCAGAAAAATTGCAGCAGGTCCTCTGGACTGATGAGTGAAAAATGTTAATGTTTGGCTGTAACAGAAAGCACTTTGTTAGCCAAAGGGCTGGAGAGCAGTACAAGAATGAGTGTCAGGCAACAGTGAAGCATGGTGGAGGTTCCTTGCAAGTTTGGGGCAGCATTTCTGCAAAAGGAGTTGGGGATTTGGTCAGAATTAGTGGTGTCCTCAAAGTACAGGCAGATATTATCCATCATGCAATACCATCAGGGAGGCATCTGATTGGCCCCAAATTTATTCTGCAGCAGGACAATGACCCCAAAAATACAGCCAATGTCATTAAGAACCATCTTCAATGTAAATAAGAACAAGGAGTCCTGGAAGTGATGGCCCCTACAGAGCCCTGATCTCTTTTCTTCTTTTCATTCACTTCTTCTGTTCATGCATTTCACACCTGCCTAAAACTTTTGCACAGTGCTGTATGTCATATTGGTGGTCTAAATTTAGTTTCATCTTGTCTTTAAAGCTTGACTGATTGAAGTTGGTATATGCCCATGTCTCTATGGGTTTTTTTACAGGGAGTGGATCCCTAACACAGGTCAGGCACAGGGTTGAATGGAATGAAGGGTCAGTTAACACAACGGCATTAATGTGATTGGCTGTCATGCAAACACAAATTTAAGCCATCAACGTGTACGATATGTGTACAAGTACGTGTATAAATATGTGCTTAGAATGCTCTTAACCGAACTGTTGATGTAAAAATCAGTACTGGTAATTGACATTGATTGCATAACATCACAATCCACATATACATCCAGGTGCAATGCTTTGCAAACATAAAGCATACTTTATTCATTTCATTAAAAAACAGAAATAACAGGTGCTAATTTTACATTCCAGCAACGCGGATTGGACAAGTCCACTCTCAAAACTTGTTTCATTGGCCTCGACTGGAAAGCCCCATGGGCTGAAGTTCCACTCCAGAATGTTCTTCTGCACAGCTTGTGGTTCCCTGAATCACTACAGAGATTTTACACCAGGGGGCAACGACGAAACCGATCCGGCCCGGCATCATTCTTCTGCCGACTCCTCTTCTCTCTTTCCATCATACTTCCCCTTTGCATTTTGAGTATGTCTTCCCATCCTGCTCTCCTTTATTTGAACTCTTTCTTTCACCACATCCCTCCATCTGTCTTTTCTCACGCTGCCCCTGCTTTGCTTGCAGGCCACGTTTCAAACCATTCTATCAACTGAATAAAATAACACATCAAGGGAATTTCACGATTCTGCCATGAAACGGGGACCCGGTGGAACAATAAGAGGACCCACCCTAAGAAACGGTACCTTCACTGAGATGAGACTGGACTCCTAAACAAGTCATAGGAACGATTCTTTCAGGGCATATTTGACTCAAAGACTGTGTTCAGTTAAGGACTTTCCACTATGAAACAAGAAAGAAACAGACACAAAGAAGGAGGTGAAGCCTTGGGATACAAATCTTACAAATCAGACGACTTGGCAAATTAACAACCCCCCCACCGCCCACTCCTCTACTCCACCCAGAAAAATACAGGCAAACCGATGTATTTCTCATTGTAGATCATCGACACCCTGCCTGCCGGACAGAAAGTCAGGTACAGAATTCATGCTGTTCTAGTATCTAGCACCGCGGCAAACCAATCCTGGCTCAATCCCCAGCAAGAGTGATTGGTGAACTGATGGCACTTAACCTTTTCAATCTGATCATGCAACCAAATCTATGGTCATTTATTTTATTTATTTATTATTTTAGAAACGGTAGCTAGTGATTCAGGTTTAGCGCTTTGCCGTTTTGCTAGTACCACTAGCCTGTAACTCAGAGTGATAATGAATCACTGCAGCTATCCGTCGAGTTACGGCCGTGATTGACGCAGCCTTATTCAACTTAAGTCCGGCTTCAAATGCCAGGGCTGCTTTCGGGATGAGCAAAACACTACAAGCTAAAACGGGGCTTTACTGAACGTTCGGTTGCAGAGCGTTGTTACCAAGCCGGCTGATAGGGCGACTGCGTGTGTCGCCACACCGATTCAACAAACGCAACGTTCACCGCATTCGGTTACATCCCTGGATAAATGGCTCGGTGACCATAGCATTCAAGGCGGGCGCGCGTAAAAGCGGTTTTCGCCCCAGACGAGCCCCGCGTGCCCACGCTGCGCTCCCCTGACGGTGTTTTAGAGAAGGGAACTTCACAGCAGTACGGCCTTCGCACACTCACGATCCAGTCTACGCACACAGCCGCACAGGGCTACTCTCACTAAAAAAAAACTGCAGTGGCTCATGGGAGAAAAACACATCTAACGCAGCTTTCACACATTTAGAGAAAAGCGTATAAAAGGAACGCTGAAAGCAAAATAATTCGCCGGTGCTTTCCAACTCGGCTCCAAGTGACGGCGATGGAAATGAATTCAAAGACAAACATGTTTAAAAACAGACAGTAATTCCTGTGTTCCAGACTCGACCCACCACACGCCCACAGGCACAGAGTGTGCTCAATGAGGCCTCTGTTTCCCTGGCACCCTCCTATCCGTTTGCCTTGAAGGTAAGACCATCATCGAGCAAATCCCAAAACACAGACACCCCCCCCACCCTTTCACAAATGGAACAGGGGGAGCAGAGACCAGCCGTGGTCCCCTCCAGAACTTTCATTTTCCAACAATAATTAATCGACAATAGCTGCACTGCTCAAAAACTTCAATTCCATCAACTCCGCTGCTGAGATATTTGGACAGAGGGCTGGTGTGTGAATAAGAGATGTTCAGATCCAGCTGTGATGCATACTCTCTAGAGTGTAGGTAAATGATGAGCGTTGACCCTCTGAATGTCCTCTTCTCTTCATAGTATATTCTTATCTTCTTAAGTACAGATGTAAGCTGTCAGAGCCCACTAAATATGGCAACATATCACCAGGAACAGCAGCCGCTTGGCATTTAATGTAGCAGGGGCGAATTCACGTGACACAGCAAAAGTCTGAAAAGCGCTTCAGGGAAAAAAAAAAAAAAAAAAAAAAAAGAAAAAAGAAAAAAAAAGGGGGCTCTTTCAGGCACGTGCATTTGAGTAGCAAAGCAAAGTAACAGACGTGCTTTGGTATACTGCCCGCTGATTGGTTGGGCGGGGGTGGGGATTGACCACCCAATGGCGTCGTTCATATGGGCGGGCCTGTGGGCTGACACCAGGAGGATAATCCGATTGGGAGCCACATAGGAAATTGGGCGTGTCTAAAACCGGCGGTTAGGGTCATGTCAGTGGGTAGGCCGAGGGGGCGGTGTCTGTTGTCCAGCTCCGCCCACATCGCTCCGCACGCCCAATGGGAAGGAGAGGAAGGCGGGGAGCGGGCGTGTGCAGTCTTCCCTCCATCCGTCCGTCCCCCCCGCGCCCTGTCCGTCTGTCCCTCTGCTACTCGGCCTGCTCGTTCAGCTCCATGTCCGACACCAGGATGTTCTTCTCCTGCTGGCCCTCGGGGGCCGATTTGGAGCGGCTGTACCGGGCCCCCTCGAAGGCGCCCCGGGACCGGCCTCGGCCACGGCGGTAAACGAGCAGAATCACCGCCAGGAGCAGAACCAGGAGCAGGAACACGATCGTCACCAACACCGGGACCAGAACCGGGAACCCTTCCGAAGTTGACACTACAGCCTGAGAAGACTCCGTGCCTGCAGAGAGAGTGTAAAATCTGTTAAGACATAATTGGGACTAACCTTGAGGTTAAAGTTCAGTCTTAAATCACAGAATGTTTTTGTGTGCTCTCTCTATCACCCTTTCCTTAGACCTACCTACTCCCTCTGTACCCCTGTGTGGCTGTTCCCTCCCAGCCTAACAACTTGCTCTGTTGTTTGTGTGTGGTTTGTATGTGTCGGAGCGTACTTGTTTTTGTGTATGTGCCTGCGAGTGTGTTACGTGTGGATCGTGTGAATTTGTGTTCGTTGGCATTTGGATTGTGTGCATTTCTGTGAGTTGGTGTGTGGTTTGCATGTGGTTTATGTGTGTTGGTGGGCATATTTGTATGAGTTGCTTTGTGGATTTGTGTGTGTAATAGTTGTTGACGTGTGGTTTGCATGTGGTTTGTGTGTGTTTGTGTGTAATTGTGCAACTGTGCAAGTGGGGATGTGGTTTGTGTGTGTTGTTTGTGTGGATTATGAGTGGTGGAATGTAATTGTGTAGTTTCTGTGTGATGCTGAGTAAATGTGTGAGTGGGAGTGTAGTTTGCTTGTGGTTTGTGTCTGTTGGTATGTGTTGGTTTGTATTTGTGTTAGTTTGCATGTGGTTTGTGTCGGTTGGTATGTGTTGGTTTGTATTTGTGTTAGTTTGCATGTGGTTTGTGTCTGTTGGTATGTGTTGGTTTGTATTTGTGTTAGTTTGCTTGTGGTTTGTGTCTGTTGGTATGTGTTGGTTTGTAGTGCATCTTACTATGAGTCTTGCAGATAACAGTCTGTAAGCAGATTTTTGTGCGGTGATGTGCAGTTGGTGTGTGGTCGTGGCTGTTGTACGGTTTGTGTGTGGTAGGTGTGTATCTTACCCTGCAGAGTCTTTGTAGATGACAGCCAGTGTGCAGTTGGTGTGCGGTTGGTGTGTGGTTGGTGTGCAGTTGGTGTGCGGTTGGTCCGTGGTTTGTGTGCAGTTTGTGTGCGGTTGGTGTGTGGTTGGTGTGTATCTTACTCTGCAGGGTCTTGCAGACAACGGCCTGTGTGCAGTTGCTGTGTGGTTGCTGTGTGGTTGGTGTGTGTTTGGTGTGTGGTTGGTGTGCGGTTGGTATGAGGTTGGTGTGTGGTTGTGGTTGGTGTGTGGTTGCTGTGCGGTTGGTCTGTGTATGGTGTGCGGTTGTGGTTGGTGTTCAGTTGGCCTGTGTTTGGTATGTGTTTGGTGTGTGGTTGCTGTGCAGTTGGTGTGTGGTTGCTGTGTATCTCACTCTGCAGAGTCTTGCAGACCACGGCCTGTGTGCAGTTGGTGTGTGGTTGTGTTTGGTGTGTGGTTGGTGTGTGTTTGGTGTGTGGTTGGTGTGTGGTTGCTGTGCAGTTGGTGTGTGGTTGCTGTGCATCTCACTCAGCAGGGTCTTGCAGACCACGGCCTGTGTGCGGTTTGTGTGTGTTTGCTGTGCGGTTGCTGTGCGGTTGGTGTGTCTCACTCTGCAGGGTCTTGCAGACCACGGCCTGTGTGCAGTTGGTGTGTGGTTGTGTTTGGTGTGTGGTTGGTGTGTGTTTGGTGTGCGGTTGGTGTGTGGTTGGTGTGCGGTTGGTGTGTGGTTGGTGTGTGGTTGCTGTGCGGTTGGTGTGTATCTCACTCTGCAGGGTCTTGCAGACCACAGCCTGTGTGCGGTTGTTGTGTTTGGTGTGCGGTTTGTGTGTGTTTGGTGTGCGGTTTGTGTGTGTTTGGTGTGTGGTTGGTGTGCGGTTGCTGTGCGGTTGGTGTGTGGTTGCTGTGCGGTTGGTGTGTGGTTGCTGTGCGGTTGGTGTGTATCTCACTCTGCAGGGTCTTGCAGACCACAGCCTGTGTGCGGTTGGTGCAGGGCCCTGGCCTCCACATGCCGCTGCTCCTCTGGACCCAGAAGCAGGTGTTGGCCGACAGCATGCTCAGGTTGGTGTCCTGCACCTCCCAGTTGGTGAACTCCACCTCCTTCTTATCCCAGGTGTCTGGCCATGCGAGGCCGCCCCCTGCAGGCCACACAAGGGAAGGACGCCTCACCACCGAGCCCTGAAAGGTTTGGGCTCCACTGGAGCGATGTCACGACGGAAACTCAGTAAGTCCTCTCTAACCCCACTCCTAAAGGGCTGTATCAGTTTGAGGAGTTAATGCCTTAATTATTGAATTTAATGATCCTTATTAATGATCTCATATAAGCTCCAAAATTACAGTTGAACAGTTCCAGAGCCCCTATCAATGCTTTTTTTCTGCAGTCTGGGGCCTGTCCCACAATTCAAGATTATTGAGTACTCAATGCAGTTATCCGGCTAACTCAGTAATCCTGGTTTGTGGAACAAGCCCCTTATCTATTGGTGAACTACTGTTGCCATATGAAGCTGTGTCAGGCTCATTTGTAGGGGGAAAACCAGAAATGGATTTGGTCCTTGGGGAATGGGATTTCCCAGCTCTGCCTCACAGTGCGTGTGGCTACTTTTGGGGAGTCCTTACCCCTGCTGTTTACGGTCAGACCCAGCCAGACCCCCTGGGCCTGATCCTCATATCCCTGCAAGTGCTCCCACACAAACGTGTTCTCCGTCTCATCCATGATGGACAGCAGCTCTGCCCCCACTGAGAGAGAGAGAGAGAGAGAGAGAGAGAGAGAGAGAGAGAGAGAGAGAGAGAGAGAGAGAGAGAGAGAGAGAGAGAGAGAGAGAGAGAGAGAGAGAGAGAGAGAGAGAGAGAGAGAGAGAGAGAGAGAGAGAGAGAAATATATATATAGAGAGAGTTAGAAAATAAGAGTTTGAACATAAAGATAAGGTAGTGTGCCCACCCCTTGAAATGATCAGCTAACAGCTTGAGCTGGTCAAACCATGTTGAGTATGGAGCTGGTCTGAACTGGTCAACCAGCTACCAGCTGTTTCAAAACCTAGTTTGAGCGGCTTTTTTTCAGCAGGGACACGGACATTTCAAAGATAGCAGTTAGTAACATGTACAGTATCTATGTGAAGTCACTGTGTGTTCTCACCGCTGGTACAGTATCTATGTGAAGTCACTGTGTGTAGTGTGTTCTCACTGCTGGTACAGTATCTATGTGAAGTCACTGTGTGTAGTGTGTTCTCACTGCTGGTACAGTATCTATGTGAAGTCACTGTGTGTTCTCACTGCTGGTACAGTATCTATGTGAAGTCACTGTGTGTTCTCACTGCTGGTACAGTATCTATGTGAAGTCACTGTGTGTTCTCACTGCTGGTACAGTATCTATGTGAAGTCACTGTGTGTGTTGTGTTCTCACCGCTGGTACAGTATCTATGTGAAGTCACTGTGTGTAGTGTGTTCTCACCGCTGGTACAGTATCTATGTGAAGTCATTGTGTGTAGTGTGTTCTCACCGCTGGTACAGTATCTATGTGAAGTCATTGTGTGTAGTGTGTTCTCACCGCTGGTACAGTATCTATGTGAAGTCATTGTGTGTAGTGTGTTCTCACCGCTGGTGCAGGTCTTGTTGGCCTCCCGGTGCTGTTGGAGCCGCTCCAGGCGGAAGGAGTAGCAGAAGTTACGGAAGGGAACCCAGCTCCATCCGCCCAGCGGGCGAGGACAGTGCCCAGGGAAGCTCCAGGGATGATCACTGGCCTGAGCTGAGAGAGGGAGGCCGGATATACGTCTAATACACACACACACACACACACGCACAAGCACACACGCTACCCCACACACATAAACATGCTAACACACACTCACACTCACACACATTCGTACACATACTACCACACACGTGCAAACACGCTAACACACACACACATACACTAACACACACACACACACACCTGCTAACACACACACACACACACACTTGCTAACTCACACTCACTCTCACACACACACACTCACACTCATACACCTGCACACACACACACACTAAGAACAGTACCTGTGTTGAGCTGACAGATGGAGAAGTCAAATTTAGACTCGCAGGACTTCACAGCCCATTCGCCGGTCTGCATCATGTAGCCACACCCCGTTGAGAGGCTGGGCTTCCCATTCCACCAACTGCTGTAGGTCACTGGCCCGCCCCCTGCCAGGAGTAGCTGCGGGCCTGGGTACAGCGGGTCAAAGGTCAAGGGTCAAATTTAGACCCAATATTTCTGTTGACCTTACTCTGCATATTCTGGCAAGCATACACAGAACATGCAGGCCTTTGTACAGCCAAGGACAAAGGACAAAAGGTCTGTTAACAATGGATTTTCATCCATTTTAAAACAGAAGTGGTGTCCTTGCCAAACAATGCATTTCCAGTTCTCACACAGTATTTTCTGACAGACCGACATTAATTAATAATTCCCTCAAATGTGTTTGTGATCACAGCTGCTTCTGTCTTCTAAGGCTAGGCACAGCAGTCCTCTGGCTCATAAAACTGTCAGGTTGTTAGTATAATGCAAGGGTCACCAACCCTGTTCCTGGAGATTTACCAACCTGTTTTTCCACTCCAATCATTATTTGGCCACCTGATTCTACCAATTAGCAGCTTGATGAGTTCTTTACATGTTGAATGAGGTGTGCTGTGTTAGGGTTGGAGTGAAAACCTACAGGGCGGTAGATCTCCAGGAACTGGGTTGGTGACCCCTGGTATAAAAGTATGTCTTTGTACTATCCTACAGGAAAGAAAGTGTGTTTCCTGACACGCTTTCTGCTGACTGTCCACCAGATGTCACTGTAGCCCACGTAGTGAATTACAGTACAGGACAGTTTCACCATATAATTGAGAAGAGGATTGGAAAGGTCAGTCATAATGGTTCTGTTTACATTCTGTTTCTAAAATAAAACATAGAAACCTGAAGACACACCTGGAAAGAGTGGCGCCAAGCCTGAGAAATAAACTATCGGAGGGAACTTTTTTTAAAGACGGAGCTAATTTGTCTAACAAAGCATGCATGTGTTCACTAAACCTTGAGGAACACCATGAAAATAATTTTTGTCAATACACAGAAAATCCTGCCCTAATTTCACAAAATTATGATAATCATGATATAGACTTTTTTGCTTATTACAATAATTCCCAGAGGGTAGCTAGTTAGGAATAGGAGTTTGAGGACTGCACTTCTGAAATAGACAGCTATTAATTTATTTTAATTTCTGAAAGGATTCACACCACCAACACTTTTTGCATGCTTTAATCAAAATGGATAAATAGTCATTGTTGCCCATCAATCTACACTCAATGACCCATAATGACAAAGTTAAAACATGTTTTTAGAATCTTTAGCTAATTTTAAAAAAATCTAAAACTGAATTTGCATAAGTATTCAGACCATTTGCTGAGGCTTGTGTGGTCAGGTGCATCCTGTTTGGTTGAATTACCCAGAGTGCACACAACCTCAGACTGGGGCCACGGTTCGCCATTCAGCAGAACAATGACCCCAAGCACACAGCCAAGACAACGCTGGAGTGGCTTCAAGACACGTCTCTGCCTGTCATTGAGTGGCCCACCCAAGGCCCAGACTGAAACCCCATAGAACATCTGTGGAGAGACCTGAGCATGGCAGTGCACAGACCCTTCTCATCCACTCAGATGGAGCCTGAGAGGATCTGCCAGGAAGAATGGGATAACCTGCCCAAATCCAGGTGTGCCAAGCATGTAAAGACTTACCCAAGAAGACTTGATGAGAGATTTCAGTTTTAGATTTTTAATAAATTAGCACACTACGAAAAACATGTTTTCACTTTGTAATTATGGGTTATTGAGTGTAAATTGATGGTGAAAAATCGCAGTTTTATCCATTTAAGTGTGCAAAAAGTGAAAGGGTCAGAGTACTTTCTGAACCCCCTGTATTAGCCAGATTCCCCTTTGGGTATGAGATAACGTTGTAACAGGAACGTGTACCCCGCCCGTCCTCACCCCGCTGCTGTAGAGGCCGACCCAGACTTGCCGCCGCAGGCTGCCCAGCAGCAGTGTGAGGTAGGCCTGCTGGAAGGGGTCTTGGACGGAGGCCAGGGTGGCGTTCAGAGAGTCGCAGATATGCACCGCCCCAGTCCAGTCCAGCGGGCGGGTCAGCAGGCGGTACGTCACCCCGCCGAACTCCAGGGGCCCCGATGCGTTGGGGGGGAACGCGGCCGCGCTCGGCGGCAGGGCTTGATCTGGGCGAAAAACACAGCAGTCGCTCACTAACCGGCCTCGACCTTCACCATGGCAAAACGGGCGGAAGCCAAGCAGGGTTGTGCTTGGCCTGTATTTGGATTTATTTACATTAGGGCCCAATAGCTGTGCGGATCTTATTGTGGCTAGACCGTGGCTTGAGCCACCAGCCTTCCGGGTCCCAGTCACGTGCCTCAGCCACCAGGCTACAGGCTGCCTTCTGGATGGAAGGCAATGGACAAATATATTGCTGCTGGAAAAGGTGTTGGTGGGCCAGTAGGGGTCACTCCCTCGTCAAGAGCCAGTAGAAACCCAAGGCCCCAGCACAGTGCAACACTAATGTGTGTGGAGGCGCTGCTGAATCCGCCTCTCTCCTCAGTACCTTTGCTCTTCTGACAGACGACGCCATGCCTCTCCACCTCGCACCTTCGGGAGGCCCACATCCCTGCGTTTCTCTTCGGGTTCCCATGAAGCATCACCACACAGTTCACCTGTATGACATCATCAGTAGTGGACATCATTACAGGTCCTGACAGGCACTGCAGTTTTGGACTGCGATATAATTTCATCCAAACGCAGTGAAAATAAACAGATAGATTAGCGGCTTCCTGCATGAATAAACAGATTATAGGCAGTTAGGACAGTGTGTAATTATAAACAGATAAGAGGCAGTTAGGACAGTGTGTGAATATAAACAGATTAGAGGCAGTTAGGACAGTGTGTGAATATAAACAGATTAGAGGCAGTTAGGACAGTGTGTGATTATAAACAGATTACAGGCAGTTTAGGACAGTGTGTGAATATAAACAGATTAGAGGCAGTTAGGACAGTGTGTGAATAAAAACAGATTAGAGGCAGTTAGGACAGTGTGTGAATATAAACAGATTAGAGGCAGTTAGGACAGTGTGTGATTATAAACAGATTACAGGCAGTTTAGGACAGTGTGTGAATATAAACAGATTAGAGGCAGTTAGGACAGTGTGTGAATATAAACAGATTAGAGGCAGTTAGGACAGTGTGTGAATATAAACACAGAGGTTAGAGGCAGAACACACTGGCCACACAGACCGGGTCACAGGCAGCACTGGTGTTACCGGCTTGGCAGGCAGGGGGTCTCTGCGACCCGCAGGCTCCCCAGGGGCCCAGTTACTGTAGGTGAGAGGGTCTTTATTAATCCACTGGAACTGTCTCTCTGCATCCGAGAGCCCGATCCACAGGCTGGAGCTGATGTTGGGCAACAGGGTGGTGAGGAAAGCTGTAGAGAGAGCAGAGTGAGGAAAGAGGGAAGAGAGGATAGGGGAGAGGAGAACGAGGAGGGGGAGAGAGAGGAGAGTGGACAGGAGAGAGAAGGAAGATGAGAAAGAGGAAGGGACAGAGAAGCGAGAGAGAAAAGAGGAGTAGAGAGAGGAGAGGAGAGAAGAAGAAAGGTGAGGGGTGGTGTAGTATCATTGTTCATACACATAATTCTCACACAGGGAGTGAACTGACTTTACAACGGCAACTGACTTCATACAGCAGAATCACATTGAATTATAGTAGCTGTTTACACAGATAACAGTTCAGAGAGGACTGTGTGACTGTGTACCCTGCTGCAGGGGATCGGTCAGCAGTGCCAGGCCCGCTCCCTGAGAAGCGCAGAGTGTCTTGGCTCCTGACCATGTGACACTCTTGGTGTCCTGGTGCCCATACACCTTGTAACACTGCGAGGAGACAGGGATCACAAGACCTGGGGTAAGAGACTGCAGCATTGCCACATCCACATCACACCAACAACATAATACACCAGGTCCCCATCACACCAACAACATAATACACCAGCTCCCCATTACACTAACTACATGATACACCAGGTCCCCACTACAGTAGCTACATGATACACCAGGTCCCCACTACACTAACTACATGATACACCAGGTCCCCATTACAATAACTACATAATACTCTAGGTCCCCATTAGTCTAACTACACATTACACCAGGTCCCCATTAAACCAACTACATAATACACCAGGTTTTATGGGTACCTGATTTATTGACTGAGGTACATTTCAGGAAGGGGGCCCAGGCTTTCGGGTGGGGTACAGCAGGTTAGGATAAGATGGAGAGGGGCATGGCCGTACCTTGCGCAGGAAAGGGGCCCAGCCTTCTGGACAGCCCTCGGCCGGGGGTGGTGGGGCCCTGGTCGGCGGATTGACGGAAGAGATGGAGAACCTCTTACAGACGTAGGGCAGGTCAGAGAAGCACTTCTGGTCACCCCACTCCTCTGGGCAACAGAAAGAGACAGACAGTTTACTACCACAGCACCCAGCCTCATGGAGCTGTTAGCACACTGAGCACTCAGCCTCATGAAGCCCTTAGCACACGGAGCGCCAAGCCTCATGAACCATTAGCATACTAAGCACCAAGCCTCATGAATCCATTAGCATACTGAGCACCAAGCCTCATGAATCCATTAGCATACTAAGCACCAAGCCTCATGAACCATTAGCATACTGAGCACCCAGCCTCATGAACCATTAGCATACTGAGCACCCAGCCTCATGACCCATTAGCATACTGAGCACCCAGCCTCATGAAAGTATTAGCATACTGTGCACCCAGCCTCATGAACCATTAGCATACTGAGCACCCAGCCTCATGATCCATTAGCATACTGAGCACCCAGCCTCATGACCCATTAGCATACTGAGCACCCAGCCTCATGACCCATTAGCATACTGAGCACCCAGCCTCATGAACCATTAGCATACTGAGCACCCAGCCTCATGAAAGTATTAGCATACTGTGCACCCAGCCTCATGAATCCATTAGCATACTAAGCACCTAGCTTTAGGAACCCTTAGCACACTGAGCCCCCAGCCTCATGGAGCCTTAGCACACTGAGCACCAAGCCTCATGGAGCCTTAGCACACTGAGCCCCCAGCCTCATGAATCCATTAGCACACTGAGCACTCAGCCTCATGGAGCGCCATGGAAACACTCCGACCTTTCCGCCTGTCACGTACACACACCTCCAGCCACTCAACTTTGTTGGCAGTGATGCACACAATCCCATTCCTGTCAGGTATGGGTACACACACCTGCAGCTGCTCACCTTTGTTGGCTGTCATGTACACACACTTGCGGTCTCGGCTCCCCGGGCGTGGCTTCCCAGCAGCCCAGGTCACGTAGTTGAGCACAGAGTCATCAGCCCAGTAGAAACGCCCATCATTCTCCTGGGTGTGCAGTCCTACCCACCACAGGTGCCCCTCCACGTTGGTCACCTACGCAGCACACAGATATCCCAGGATTCAGAGGGGGGAGACAGGTAAGAAGCAAATCAATTACTATTTTTGTATTGTGTCATGATTTCAGGACAGGCATGGAGACACATAATGGGGTATCCATATACACTACACTGGGGGGTGGGGGGGGGGGGGGGTAGTGTTGTATATTGCCTGAGTATTATCCCAGCCTATACTCTAAGCTACAACATTAATCAGACGGAGACGGACTCGAACAATACAAGGAAGGCCATCCATTTATTCACTTCCAGATACAACATGTGACCCGGAGGTCTCTTTTAATCTGAACTGCATTCTGGTACAGGGCTGTGACCTACCTTCTGCAGGGACTGCGTTAGGAAAGCATGCTCCTCGGGTGAGTGCACAGAGACCAGGAAGGACTGAAACCAGGTACAGATCCGCTCTGCCTGGTTCCAGGTGGCCCGGTGGTCAAAGATCTTATACTCAGCCTCCTGGAATTTCACCCACTCCCTACCGCTGGACTCCTCTGGGGAGGGAGGGGATAGGGAGAGAGAGAGAGAGAGACATTAAAAAGCAGTCATCAATTGAAAGCTAACAGTGGCAAAAACAAGAGAGGCAATTTAAAGGAAGCTGGAAGCGTTAGAATAGGTTCAGGTACACTAGACTCATGCTGATGGAAACTGTTTAGACTGACCTTCAGTGACATCTGGCTTCACCTTAACAGCTCCTGAGAAGAAAATACCACATGTATTTCACAATTTCATTATTCCTGTTTATGTGTAATGTGCTATGGTTGGTGAGAACCATAGTGAAAGCCCAGTACTGGATGTGGCATCATACCTATGCAAAGCAGAACAACGAAATGCAGTCGAGTGTTTGGTAAACTGCAGAGCACAGTGCTGTAGATTGCAGTCGAGTGTTCGGTAAACTGCAGTGGGCAGTGCTGTAGATTGTAGTCAAGTGTTTGGTAAACTGCAGTGGGCAGTGCTGTAGATTGCAGTCGAGTGTTCAGTAAACTGCAGTGGGCAGTGCTATAGATTGTAGTCGAGTGTTTGGTAAACTGCAGTGGGCAGTGCTGTAGATTGCAGTGCAGTGTTGGGTAAACTGCAGAGGGCAGTGCTGTAGATTGCAGTGCAGTGTTGGGTAAACTGCAGTGCTGTATATTGCAGTGCTGCACTGGAGAAGCTGGGGCACCTCTGGGAATCTTGCAGATCCAGTCCAGCTCGGAGTCACACTGCATGGCCATCCACTGCATGGTACCCAGGTCAGCCACCGCGCACTGCCGGATGTCCGACCCTTGGAAGTAGCGACCAAAGTTGTGGTAGGAGTACTGCGCAAGAGGAGCGGGGCGTGGAAAAACGGCTATAATTCACAGCACAGATAATTCAGCAGACAAGAACCAACTGCAAGAACCAACTGCAACCGAATGCAAGAGTGTTGTATAACTGTACATAATTGAAACTGTGAAAGGCAGCGCATATCGGGTGACAGAGGGGCTGACTCGAGCTTTGGGTGCGAGGTGAAGGATCAGCGTGGGGTGAGGGGGGCAGGTGCGGGGGATGATGACTCACCCCCACTCCGTCACTCCACTTCCAGCTACCCTTGTCGTCCGGGTTCCTGCGGTTCAGCCCGATCCAGAACCAGTGCTGCTCGTGGTCCTCTGACTCCCTGTGAGCGAATCACACGACCACATTAGTATCATTACCATTATCATTATTATTATTGTAATGCACTTCATATACATAAAGTGTGTTAGAGTTCAAGCTGCACAGGAACTGCTGCACAAAATATGTACAAAAATATATCAGAGCACCTCCCAATATAGAAATCATGAAATCAAGGCTAAAAGTAAAGAGACTGAGAGCTGTTAAAGATGTTATCCAATACAAATGAAGGAAATAGGACACAGACTATTTCTTTGAGCCAAGATGTGTAACTTAAGTGCCCACAATGAGGATGGACTGTTTGTTTAAAGTAGGGGTGTCAAACTCCAGACCTGGAGGGCCGCAGTGTCTGCTGGTATTTGTGGTTTCCTTTCAATCAGCAACCAATTAAGGCCTTGAGAACAAGGTGTGTGGACTCTTTAGCCAATTAAAGACTTTGAAATGTATCTCTCGAGCTGAAACACACCAAAAACCAGCAGACACTGCGGCCCAGGACTGGAGTTTGACTCCCCTGGTTTAAAGAAAGGTGTGCGGAAGGCCCCCACCCACCCGAAAGTCTCATGGAGGATCTGAGAGACGAACTGCTCCTCCTCGAAGTCGCCGATGCTCAGGAGGTTGGCCCCGTGCTTCCGGCAGAAGAGGTGAGCCTGTAACCAGTCCAGCTTTCGGTTCTGCTGTGAGAAGTGGAAGACCTGCAGGCGAGTAGTGAACAGCAGTCAGGGGAGTGCCAGTAGGGCCCTGACAGCCTCCTGCCGGCCCTGCTGAGAAAAACAGCTCAAGCTAGGTTTGGAAGCTGGTCGCTGGTTGACCAGTTCTCAGACAACCTCCCGGCTTGACATGGTTTGACCAGCTCAGGCTACAGTACGTTTTGAAACTGCAAGCTACTAGCACTGGCACTCAAACCCAGCTAGACCAGCTTATGACCAGCGTGACTGGCTCAATTTTCAAGCTGGCATAGCTGGATTTTACGGAAGGGTGGGTTATTGCACACGTGACATTAGCTATGCTACTTAAAAACAGAAAACAAAGCTTCAATTAGGCCTGACGATGAAACAGGAAAGTTTCAGCTGCACTGCAAAATAAAAAGCTGTATTGATATTTATTCAAGCCTGAGTTTACGAATGAGGAGATGCAATAAATGATGGAGAAGGTTGAGAGGTTTAAGAAGGAAGTTGCATTAGTATTCAGTTTGTTTTCAAACTCGCTACATTTGCACAAGATCTGGGTTGACTAGATGTAGTTGGCGTATGTGACATGGAGATAGGCTTTGTCTTTTTTTTCAATAAAAGATGGAAATCGAGAAACAGGAACCATATTCAGTGTTGTTGAATAGCTGTTGTTTTGAGGTATTCTATCATATACAGTTATCGGCCTCAGACTTTAAGGGGGCGCAGGGTGTACAGGCACAGGGTTTAAGGGGATGCAGAAGGAAGGTACACATCGCTTTGTATAAGACCGTCTGCCTCATGTCTATAATGTAATGTACTCAGTGCCAAAGGTACAGAGTTTAAGGGGTCACAGAGAGTACTTGGTGTCAAATGTACAGGATTTAAGGGGACAGACAGTGTACTCTGTGTCAGAGGTACAGGGTTTAAGGGGACACATCATGTACACACAGTGTACTCTGTGTCAGAGATACAGGGTTTAAGGGGACACAGTGTCCTCAGTTAGAGGAACAGGGGTTAAGGGGACACAGAGTGCACTCTGTGTCAGGGGAACATGGTTTAAGGGGACATACAGTGTACTCTGTGTCAGAGGTACAGGGTTAAAGGAGACGCAGAGTGTACCTTGTAGCAGTTGCGTAAGGAGCTGCTGCTTCTCCAGCCCTGGGGGCATGCTCCGGTTAGGCTGGGCGTAGGGGCTGGGCCAGGGGGCAGGGCAGGCGACACAGGGCTCAGAGATGTGTCCAGGTTCTGCCTGCAGATATACTTGGCTTTGGCAGCACCACAGTCCTTGACCTCCCACAGTCCTGTGCTGAAGCCAGTTGCCAGGGTAACACAGCCACCCTTATTGAAGCCTGGAAGGGAGAGAGGTGGATATTTCTCATGAAATGCCACAGCATATCAGAGGTGGAAAATCCAAGTTAAAAAGATAAAAATCCTCCCCGGTATTTTTGCTACCAGCAGTATTTGCCAGGAGGTAGAACTAAGTAGTGACATCTGCTGGCTGAATTCATGGGTGGAAACACAGGGCAGGACTTTTACTTTCTGACCCCTAGACGTCAGCAGCACATCAACAGCCATGTTGCAGAACCTCTCAGATACAATCAGGAATTAAGAAATGCAGCCAAGTGACATGACAATACACAAGTTCAAATAATGTGAACCCTTTGTCGACTTACATTAGTGCAGATATACTTTTCTGTGTTTATAACTCTCCTTTTTAGTGACTGGCTACCTTTGAAATTATGCTGAGACATGCCCCTTTGTCCAATTTTGATAGTATTGTTTTGTGAATGTTAACACTTTCTAAGTTGCCCCCCTAGAGCACAATGTCCACCTATTTTGTGTCAAGTGTCAATATCTCAAAAACTATTCACTACACACAAGGCTGCACACTTAAATTAAAGAAGAGGCTTGTACCATTCAGGAATTTGATGGGGCAAATTTATGTCAGAGCACGCACATACAGTGTACACAAAGGATATACTAAAATACCAACAAATTACAAAACTATATACTGTTTTTATAGTTTAGCACGGAATATCTCCATTTCTAAGTCAAGGACAAACCCACTTTACGTTTGTGCATAGACTTGATGTTTTCCCAAAACTGCACCCAGATGTCCTCAATTGTCCCCAAACTTCTCCAAATACAAAACATCTGCATATCTTTGGGTGATATTGCATATGCCACTTTTGGGGTCATACCATGTTCAATTGACCAGTCCAGTCTGTACATTACAATTACATTACAAAGTTACAAGCCCAATTCCCAGAGAGTTTAGCACTGAGGTCCTATAACCACTGCTGTGATGATAATGATATGTTAGAGCTAGCGGTTACATTGCGCTAGAGCTACTGTGTAACGTGGACAGTACTAGCCTACTAGTCGATGTCATCTCCTGCCTGCTCGTGATTACGATTCTCATGCCCACTTAACAATAGAATGTTTAATTAGCATCATTCATTGTTAGCATGCCTCTCCCCCATGTTAGGTCTATGGACAATTCATAGTTGAAATTTAGAGTTTCGCGGTCTAATTCAAATCGAATAAAATGTAGTCATGAAATTACAAAAGGCTTGCATGCTTCTGAATTACAGCCATAATGAGTCATAATGGCAACCACTGAGATAGATATTATGGTATGAACAGGTAGACTAAGTATCCTCCTGCAGATTGTCAGCCTACCTGGCTGGTCCCTGTTCCAGTTGGTGTAGGAAACCTCATCTCCACTGAGCCAGCGGAAGCTTCCGGTACTGTCGAGGTCCTGCAGGGCCGTCCAGAAGAAATCGCTCACCCGGCCCAGAATCAGGCTGCTGGTGAAGGCCTGCTCAAACCTGCCACCACCGGGTCCCAGAGGTTAATGGCGATTCATTAAAGTCATATTTGGATCATCGTCACAAGCCATAAGCAAAGGCCTCTCTGAGCAGATAAAAATAATAATATCTGAAAATGGATTTGTGGACCAGTTTTCTTCCAGGGTTACCAGGCCCTTTACAGCCAATTTAAATTCAAATACAATGCATAGAATGCACACACAGTAAAAATACAGAGAAAACACAGCCTCCTTTTGGATCTTGGATGTGTCTAGATAAGGTCACATATAAATTAGCTGCTAAACCATGACTTAATAATAAGCTAATGTCAAAACTGCCAAAAAACATACTGTAAAGCTGGATGACAGTGACAACAGGATGAATGGAACAGGGTGAATTGTCAATAGAAATGCAGTAACATAAATCAATGAGTGAACTGTCATTATATCCACCTCTTATCTGTGTGCGGAGAGGTTTTGTGTGGCTTCCGCACCTGTTTTCACATACATTCTCAGAATAAAAGAGTACTTTATGATATCCTCCAGTTCTTCATGCTATCTCTTTATGCTATCGTAGATGTAAAGTGCAAATGCTCCCAGACAAAGAACCATTTTGCCCAGCAAAGAACACTTGAACAAGACAGGGTTTTTCTAGGAACCATTTTTATCCAACCAGTGTCAGATAAACTAATGAGTGTTTTGCTGGAATGGTTTTACTGCATTTTCATTTTTATTCCTGTGTATTCGTTTTTATATACAGTAAATCCTCAAATCGTGTCCGGGATTCTATTTGAAGCCGGGCCTCGGATAATAGCCGGGGGCGTGATCGATTCCGACAAATAAAGGCCGGCCCCCAAATACAAGCCGGGGTAATATTGCCTACCAGTAGGGCTATCAGTCCATGAGCACTAGTACACATTGTTTCGATTTAACTCAATGAAATAAGAGCTCTTCTTAATATTTTATATTGTTGGTTGGTTTAATACTGCTGCCAATGAAAAGTCGTTGTCCTACACCATGGGTCTCCAACACGTTGCTCTCAAGCTACCAGTCGCTTGCCGCCCCCTTCTGAGTAGCTTGCCAAAAGCTGAAGCAGTATACATTTAAACACAATTGTTGCCGCGAGGCATTCCAGCCTACGAATTTAATAAAAAGTAAATCAGGCAAAATTAAAAATTAACTCAATTTAGGCTACTTGGCTACGCAATAAGGTTTCCATGTATTTACAGCACAGCGCACGTTCAATGAATGAATGAAAGCGGCTGCCTTCACTCGCAATAAACAAACGGGTGGAAATCCCGACACTCTTTCAACTACATAAAACTTAACAGTGAACCATCAAATACCCCCCAGATTTCATCAGTCCCAACATTTAGCAATTGAATCAAACAGTCCAAAAGTAAATTAAATCCCAAACCAAAGCGAAAATCTTTTGATAGCCTACCGGTATGCTGCTCCAAACGAAACGCATGTCTCACAATAAAGCGCACTTTAGGAAAAAAAGATCCTTAACTTGCTGTTATCTACGCTAATTTGTTATTGTTCATGAAGGCGTGTCTGGCAAGTTGGTATTTTCTGAAGACGCATCTGTTTTGGCTTTCATTAATGGTTTCGCTACTCAAGTTGCTTTTCAAAACGGTTACAGGAAGTGTTGAACAGTGTTGGCCCACTTTAAGTGTCGCCTTTTACTTTATTTCTAAGAATAAAATTCTACAACAGAAGCCTAATAAGAAATAAAGGCCTGCCTCGAATACAAGCCTGCCCCAAATAAAGGCCTGTGCTTTGTGCAGCCTAAGTAAATAAAAGACCCAGGCCACAATTTGAGGATTTACGGTATGCTGCTCTCTTGGCCACCCCCAATTGTAAAACAAATGTCAATCTCAATAGGACGTTTTTTCTCAGGGATAAATACATTAATTTCATCAAAGCTTCCAAAGGGCTGTGGTCTCACCTGTTGGTTATGGTGACCAGGCTGGCCTGCTGGCTCATGCACACCTTCCTCGCTTCCTGAAAGGTCACCTGATCTTCTCCTATCCAATAACAAGACGGGCTGTGCCACTTCCAGCCCTAAGAGGAAGAGAGCGGCAAAGAGAAACGGTGCAGTCCAAAAAGTTGGTTGAGGATCACCAATGAGGAATAGAGAGATGTACACTCAGTGATCACTTTATTAGGTACATCTGTACACCAGCTTATTAATGCAAATATCTAATCAGCAAATCATGTGGCAGCAACTCAATGCATAAAAGCATGCAGATATGGTCAAGAGGTTCAGCTGTTTTTCAGAACAAATGTCAGAATGTGGAAGAAATGACCATGAAATGATTGTTAGTGCCAGAAGGGGTCAATTGAGTATCTCAGAAACTGCAGTTTATGGCGGAAACGGAAAGAAGAACTGCTGGTCTCCTGGACCCAGAAGCAGCTGATGTGGATGCTGCATACGCCGCCTACTGTGAAGTCCTCCTCAGGGCAGCAAAGCACAACATCCCACGTGGCTACAATAAGAACTACATCCCGGGCTGGGATGAGGAGTGCAGCTGCCTGCTGCGCCAACACCAGCAGGCAAGCTCCAGGGAAGAAATGGACGCAACAGCAACAACCCTATTGCAGAAGCTGGACGACACCCGAAGGGCCAGGTGGACTGAAGTAGTGGAAGCTATCGACTTCACCCACTCTAGCCGGAAGGCGTGGCAGACCATCAACCTGCTCTCAGGGAGAAAAACAACCCCCCGCAGGTGTCCAGTGACAGCAGATGCCATTGCTTCCCAGCTCCTGAAAAATGGTCGCTTCCCTGATGCTGACAGAAACGTCACACGATTGACCTCGTGTGAGGTATCGTCTCTCTCCAAGGCAGCCAGCGTCGATGCTAACCTCTCAGGAGACTTCACAGTAGCCGAACTAAGTGCAGCAATCAACAAACTGAAGCCGGGCAAGTCTTCAGGTCGAGACAATATCCACCCAGAGTTTGTCATACACCAAAGTGAAAGAACATCTTACTGGCTATGCTCGTTCTTCTCATCATGCTTCCGGAGGTCCAAGCTCCCAAAGACCTGGCGCCGTGCTTCCGTCATAGCCTTGCCAAAGCCGAACAAACCCGCCGAAGACCCGAAGTCCTACAGGCCCATCTCTCTGCTCTGTGTCCCATATAAGATCCTGGAGAGGCTGATTCACAGCCGCATCGAGCCAGTGGTGGACCCACAACTCCCACCGGAACAAGCCGGCTTCCGCCGAGGCAGGTCAACAGTGGATCAGGTAACGCTACTCACTCAGGACATCGAGGACAGCTTTCAGGATAACGAAAAAGCTGGAGTAGTATTCCTGGACCTGACAGCCGCCTATGACACCGTGTGGCACCGTGGACTACATCTGAAACAATCCCGGACCGGCACATGGTGAGGTTCATTATGGAGATGCTATCGAACCGTAGCTTCATCCTACAGACCAGCGATGGCCAGACCAGCAGGCTCAGAAAGTTGAAGAACGGTGTCCCGCAAGGCTCCGTCCTCTCACCAATGTTGTTCAACATATACATTCACGACCTGCCAGATACAACATCTACCAAGTATGGCTATGCGGACGACTTGGCCATCATGCTTCGCCGCCCAACATGGAAGGCGATGGAAGATGGCCTCAACCGAGACATGGGCATCCTGGCAGACTACCTCCAGAAGTGGCACCTTCAGCTCAGCATGGGCAAGACAGTGTCTGCAGCTTACCACCTTAACAATCGGGAAGCAAGAAGGGAACTGGACGTGCATGTTGGCAACAACCGCCTGGAGTTCCAGCAAGCCCCCAAGTACCTCGGCGTATGCTTGGACCGGACACTGTCCTACAAGCAACACCTGGATGAAGTGAAGGCCAAGACAACAGCAAGGGTCTCGCTCATCCGCCGCCTGGCGGGTTCGACTTGGGGAGCTTCCCCCCAGACCCTACGCATATCCACGCAAGCCCTGGTCTTACCCGTAGCAGAATACTGTGCCCCAGCCTGGAGCAGAAGTCCACATGTGAACAAGGTAGATACGGTCATCAACAGCGCCCTCCGTATAGTTACTGGTTGTCTGAAACCCACCCCTGTGTCCTACCTGCCAGTCCTAGCTGGAATCGCCCCAGCCAGTCTCCGACGGGATGCGGCTACCCTCGCCCTGGCAAGAAAAGCCCAGAAGCACGACTGGCACATCCTACACAAAGCCACAACAACACCGGCACCACCATGCAGGCTTAAGTCTCGCCATCCCTACAACAAGGCAGCACAGGAGATGCTACAGTCTATCCCTGAGGACTTGTCCAGAGACGCCTGGCTGGCAGCATCCTGGAAACAGACGTGGGAGACGGCTGGGCCCTCCCGCATGCAACGATACATCCGGGACCCAGGAGGCGGTGTAAAAGGAGAAGACATGCCACGCCATCTATGGACCTCACTGAACCGTCTGCGCTCTGGCGTCGGACGCTTCAAGTCATCTCTGAAGAAGTGGGGCCTATCGGACAGTGCGGCATGTGAGTGTGGCGAGCCTGAACAGACTGCCGAGCACATAATCACCGGCTGCCCCCTATACAGCCCACCCTCAGAAGCTGGCCTTTTCGACTTAGGACCGGAGACGAGGGCGTGGCTGTATGACACTGAGTTGGCCATCTGACGATATACGAAAGAAGAAGAAGAAGGAGAAGGAGGCATTACTCGAGGAGACAGCGATCAAACTGCTTAAATTGCCAGATAACAAGTGCCGAGAGAACTCAATCGATCAGGTTTTCACCAGCATCATGCATTATGGTCACTGGTTGCTCTGGCTTGAATCTCCACCTCCAAAGGGAGGAGGTTGAGACGGGTCTCAAACCATGACTGGATTCAAAAGGGTTCTTCTGCTATTTTTGTGATCAGATGTCCTTTGAGAGTTTCATTAAATGTTATTTTAGCTGGTATATTTTGTGGATGCAAGAAATAGAAGCAAATAAACACCCGACACATACTATACGTGCAAATGAACACAGCACATTTCGTAAGTGCAAATAAACAAGGCACATACTGTAGATGCAGGGGCTGAATTAACAGGCAACAGCGGATTGTTTTCTGGGCAAGCGAGGAAAAGCGAGAGACAAAGGGATGATTGGAACAGAAACCTAGAGGGAATGGAGAGCAGGAAGGAAAGAAGCTTGGGGGGAAATGCTTCGATAAATAAATAAGGATGAGAGAAGAGGAAAAAAGAGAGCCAGGGAGAAGGGCAAGAAGGGAAGGGGGGAATGAGAGATGGGTTTTCCAGATAGGCGCAGAGCGGAGCAGGGCAGTGTGTGGGCGTGTCTGTGGGTGAGGCCACAGACCTCCAGGCCTGTGGAGATGACTCACACACCCACTAACTCACCACTGAATAAGGACAGGGGGCGGTCGAAAAAAAATGTTTAAAAAAAGGGGGGGGGGGGGGTGCTAAATATTTCACATATGAGGCCAGAGTGCCCGTGTTAACGGTACACAGCTGGACTGGGGGGCTGGATGATGCTGCTGAATGTTTGAACAGAGTCTTTGTGAGGACAGAGTTAGAGAAAAGAGAGAGAGAGGGAGACAGACAGAAAGAGAGAGGAAGTGAGAGAGACAGAGAAAAGAGAGAGAGGGGGAGAGACAGAAAGAGAGAGGAAAGAGAGAGGGGGACAGAGAGAGAAAGAGAGGAAAGAGAGAGAGGGAGACAGAGAGAGAAAGAGAGGAAAAGAAAGAGAGAGAAAGTAAGAGAGAGAGAGAGTGAGTGAGTTGTGGGGTGGGAGTGTGTAAAACAGCCCCATTACAATTAAACCAATTAGAATCAACTGACTCACACAACAACTGCAAAAAAACAAAATTGTATTGCTTATTGGGAAACTCAAACAAAACATCACAGCAAATTGGCATGTTATTTGGCCTGAAACTGAGAATACACTGTGGCAGACTATCTGACCACAGAGAAAAACCACAAGCTTAGGAAAGCATTGTTGAAGTACAGACTCCATGTGCACAGCCTGGCAAAATAAATAGGTTGACACAGGCCAACTCTACCCAGAGAAGAGGGGCTGTGCTCACACTGCAACTTACAGCAGATAGAAACAGAGTTACACTTCCTATAAAAATCTATTCCCCAAATTCAAAACAGAATCGCTAAACTTAAATCACGGCATATTCAAATTCTCCAGGGAGAGGATAGGTGCTTCCAAAATTCGGCCAAGCAATACGTAGCTACCGTATTAAATAATATTCTTACTAATACTAATACACAACCTTTAAATACTATTCTTCATTGAATAACTATTAGTCTATGAATTTGCATGTATTTGTGCATGTGTTTATTTGTTTATAATTCAAGCCATATTGCACTGAAGTTGTACATTGTAATGTGTTGTGTAAAGCTTTGGCAACACATAGACTCAGTCACCACTTTGGTAGGTAGTCATGTGGTTGTTTGAGTCACTGTTGCCTACCTGCCTGCTTGAAACAGTCTGGCTGTTCTCCTCTGACCTCTCTCATTAACAAGGCATTTTTACTTATAGAACTGCTGCTCACCATTCCCTGAGGCTGCTGTGTGTGAAAATCCCAGGAGATCAGCAGTTTCTGAGATGCTCAACCCAACACCAACAATCATTCCATATTAAAAGTCACTTTGATCACATTTTCTTCCACAATCTAATGTTTTTTTCAGAACAACAACTGTTGACCATATCTGCATGCTTTTATGCACTGAGTTGCTGCCACATGATTTGCTGATTAGATATTTGCATTAATTAGCTGGTGTACAGGTGTATACCTAATTAAGTTCATACTGAAATATGGCAAGCCAATAAACCATTTTTGAATTGAACTGATTTGAAATTGAGAGAGAAAGAGAGAAATATGGATAGAGAGATAGACAGATATGGATAGAGAGAGACAGAGAGAGATAGGGATAGAGAGAGAGACAGAGAGATAGGAATAGAGAGAGACAGAGAGACAGGGATTGAGAGAGAGAGACAGAGAGAGGGATAGAGAGAGAGACAGAGAGATAGGAATAGAGAGAGAGAGACAGAGAGACAGGGATAGAGAGAGAGTGCCAGAGAGACAGGGATAGAGAGAGAGACAGAGACAGGGATAGAAAGAGAGACAGAGAGACAGGGATAGAGAGAGACAGAGACAGGGATAGAGAGAGACAGAGACAGGGATAGAGAGAGAGACAGAGAGACAGGGATAGAGAGACAGAGACAGAGAGACAGGGATAGAGAGAGAGACAGAGAGACAGGGATAGAGAGAGAGACAGAGAGACAGGGATAGAGAGAGAGAGACAGAGAGACAGGGATAGAGAGAGAGAGACAGAGAGACAGGGATAGAGACAGAGAGACAGAGAGACAGGGATACAGGGATAGCGGGAGACAGTTGTGGGGCAGGTTGGTACCGGTTTGCAGCCGTGGTCCTGCGTTCGGCCCTCAGTCTTCTGCGCCTGCTTCTTGCAGACGGAGGGCAGGGTGAAGTTACAGGGGCTGTCATTCCATCGCCCCTCCTGCACAGCAGAACACAGGACAACCACACGACCATCGCGTACATCCACCTTACCCCACAGTCATGTTTCTCACGCACGTAAGGGCGCGGACAAAGCACTATTTGTATGATAATAAACAAATCCCACACTACATATTTTATCAACTGTGCTTTCAATTAACCAACAAAAACAAGAAGAAGATGACCCTCATTTGAGAGATGTTTTTGCCAAAATTTCTGGTTGTTGTTTTGGCTTAACATGTCTGACTTCCACAGCAGCTGGATTACTGCAAGGAAACATTGGACTCGGGCCATCCTAATTCTCAGATACAAAAGTAAGGTGAAAGAGTTCAGGCTGAACTGAAGCCACTTACAGTACAGTGCCCGTTTGAAAAGCATTGTATATTGGGAAACATTTTAACGACTGTTAAGTACAGTAAGAATCCTTCGGCATTCTTACTGAAGATTTACCTGTTTTTTAGCTTTGAAATGTATTTATTTATGTACTTACCCCAAAGAAAAGATAAAGGGCATTAACAAATTATTGGACGAAGCCACATTCGGGAAATTAGCAAGAGAGCAAGTGCTGGGCAGGACTGTGCTGTAGTTGGCTTCATTCTAGAGAGCTCTTAGATGCTACAAACATTTTTGCCTGAATTACGCCAGTACAGCTGCTTATCCGTTGGGTCTTGAAAGAGTTTGACCCTTCCCAGGAATGTAGAAAACAGAACGTAACGCACAGCTGTGCTGCGGGGGAATATTCTGGAAGCGGGTGTTCACTCACAGGCCCCCAGATGGTGACGCAGTCCTCCTGGGCGTCCTGGAAGTTGTTGGGCTCGAACGGGTGCCAGTAGGTGAAGATGACGGGCGTGTGATCTGCCCACTCGAAACTCATGTCCACCTTGGTGTCGTGAAGTCCGATCCACAGCTCCTCCACGTCTGCGCACGAGATCGAAGGAAAGCAACACCGGAAGAAAGTCGAGCTCAAATGGCATGTAATAATGAACACACTTGTGTGAGCTGTGTACACACTGTGAGCTGTCTGAGGCTCACTGGTGTGGCCTGTAGCGTAATGGTTAAGGTGAATGACTGGGACACGCAAGGTGGGTGGTTCTAATCCCAGTGTAGCCACAATAAGATCCACACAGCCGTTGGGCCCTTGAGTAAGGCCCTTAACCCTGCATTGCTCCAGGGGAGGATTGTCTCCTGCTTAGTCTAATCAACTGTACGTTGCCTTGGATAAGAGTGTCTGCCAAATGGCAATAATGTAATGTAATGTAATGGTGTGCCTGTACCGTAGTGGTTAAGGTACATGACTGGGACCCGTGAGGTCGGTGGTTCGATCCCCAGTGTAGCCACAATAAGATCCACCCAGCTCTTGGGCCCTTGAGCAAGGCCCTTAATCATGCATTGTCTCTTGCAAATGAACTTTAGGTTGCTTTGGATGAAAGCATCAGCCAAATGACATGTAATATAATTGCACTTTCAGGAATGCATAAAGTTGACTTGACTTGAGTACAGTAGGGTAGAACGGGGTCGAACGGGGTCTGAATGTTTTCTGAACATGACATTGACAGGAAACTGGTCTGTTGAAATCTGAGGTGAAAGAGAACGTGTACGGGAGTGTGTGATGTGATTTACAGCAGGCGAGCTGGTTTCTGATCGGGGAAAAAACATCAGGCAACAATGGATCCCATGTCACAACAGACCCCGATCTCCCATACATATCAAGTTAACCCATTTCACTTTTACTGAATCATGCCAATTATTAAGTTATTGAATACAAATGAAATTAGTACCAGCTGTCTATTGCCAGTGCAATGAGTACCACATATCAGTACTCATGGAACAATTATTTATTTTATTCAGCTGTATTCAAAGCAAAGTGAACATAATATATTAACTGTTACCAGAAAAAGAATGTTATATTACAGCACATGAAAAAAAAAAAAAAGACAACGACAACTCAAATATAAAACACAATATACAGTCAGGTCCATAAATATTGGGACATCGACACAATTCTCCTCTTTTTGGCTCTATACACCACCACAATGGATTTGAAATTAAACAAACAAGATATGCTTTAACTGCAGACTTTCAGCTTTAATTTGAGGGTATTTACATCCAAATCAGGTGAACGGTGTAGGAATTACAACAGTTTGTATTTGTGCCTCCCACTTTTTAAGGGACCAAAAGTAATGGGACAATTGGCTGCTCAGCGGTTCCATGGCCAGGTGTGTGTTATTCCCTCATTATCTCATTTACAAAGAGCAGATAAAAGGTCTAGAGTTAATTTCAAGTGTGCTATTTGCATTTGGAATCTGTTGCTGTCAACTCTCAATATGAGATCCAAAGAGCTGTCACTATCAGTGAAGCAAGCCATCATTAGGCTGAAAAATCAAAACAAACCCGCCAGAGAGATAGCAAAAACATTAGGTGTGGCCAAATCTACTGTTTGGAACATTCTTAAAAAGAAAGAACGTTCCAAGCAACACCAAAAGACCTGGAAGACCACGGAAAACAACTGTGGTGGATGACAGAATAATTATTTCCCTGGTGAAGAAAAACCCCTTCACAACAGTTGGCCAGATCAAGAACACTCTCCAGGAGGTAGCTGTATGTGTGTCAAAGTCAACAATCAAGAGAAGACATCACCAGAGTGAATACAGAGGGTTCAGCACAAGATGTAAACCATTGGTGAGCCTCAAAAACAGGAAGACCGGATTAGAGTTTGCCAAACAACATCTAAAAAAGCCTTTACAGTTCTGGAACAACATCCTATGGACAGATGAGACAAAGATCAACTTGTACCAGAATGATGGGAAGAGAAGAGTATGGAGAAGGAAAGGAACTGCTCATGATCCAAAACATACCACCTCATCAGTGAAGCATGGTGGTGGTAGTGTCATGGCGTGGGCATGTATGGCTGCCAATGGAACTGGTTCCCTTGTATTTATTGATGATGTGACTGCTGACAAAAGCAGCAGGATGAATTCTGAAGTGTTTCAGGCAATATTATCTGCTCATATTCAGCCAAATGCTTCAGAACTCATTGGACGGCGCTTCACAGTGCAGATGGACAATGACCCGAAGCATACTGCGAAAGCAACCAAAGAGTTTTTTAAGGCAAAGAAGTGGAATGTTATGCAATGGCCAAGTCAATCACCTGACCTGAATCCGATTGAACATGCATTTCACTTGCTGAAGACAAAACTGAAGGGAAAATGCCCCAAGAATAAGCAGGAACTGAAGACAGCTGCAGTAGAGGCCTGGCAGAGCATCACCAGGGATGAAACCCAGCGTCTGGTGATGTCTATGCGTTCCAGATTGAGGCTGTAATTGACTGCAAAGGATTTGCAACCAAGTATTATAAAGTGAATTTAGGATCGTTAGTTTGTCCCATTACTTTTGGTCCCTTAAAAAGTGGGAGGCACATATAGAAACTGTTGTAATTCCTACACCGTTCACCTGATTTGGATGTGAATACCCTCAAATTAAAGCCTGAAAGTCTGCAGTTAATGCACATCTTGTTTGTTTCATTTCAAATCCATTGTGGTGGTGTATAGAGCCAAAAAGATGAGAATTGTGTTGATATTTAAGGACCTGACTGTAAATATAGGGCCCACAAGGGCATTATATTTTGGCATAAGCATATGCATCCCAATTATTTACCCCTTTCTCCTCTCCTGACATATTGTTTTGCACACCTGTATTCTGAACTGTGTGGGGTGTTATTGTATTCCTAGCATAACTGTACAGTTCTTCCTTCAGGAAACTTTCATGAAGAAATTATTTTTAAAAATGCTGACCCATCAGTGTACAGTACATGAGAAATTAGCAAAAAACAGTATATTCAATAGCATGAAAACATAATTTGAGAGGGAACATAATTAAACTAATGTCACCTATCATACTGTACCCACATTCTTCAGCACCATGCAATGCTATCTCTGTAACCAGTTTGAGAACTGTCCCCATGACAATGTTTCCCAATGCATGTTGCAAGCAAACTTCCTGCTCAACAGATGGCAGGTTCAAAACAAAACCAAATCTGGCTGAATGAATAAGCTCACAGTCCTGTGTGTACTCACTTTGTGGACTGAAATAACTGAAAGGCTACCACTTCCATTCCCACAATTGTCAAGTACAATGCATTTTATTAATGGAGTCATTTTGTAGACTAAACCAAAAGCATTATGATTGATCTCACTCGATGCCTTTATCACACAGTGTTAAGTGAGATGTACAATAGCCAATTGGGTTAGTGAAATTGAACATGGCTTTAGGTTAGCTGTTGTAATGTGTGGTTATTTGCATTACTGTCACCTTCCTGTCAGCTTTGACCAGCCTGGCCATTCTCCTCCTCCTGTCTCTCATAAACAAAACATTTCTGTCTGCAGAACTTCTGCTCACTGGATTTTTTTGTTTGTTTTTTTGCACCATTCTCTGCAAACAATAGAGCCTAGTGTGTGTGAAAATCCCAGGAGATCAAAGTCTGCCACCAACAATCATTCACTTAGATCACATTTTTTCCCCATTCTGATGGTTGATGTGAACAATAACTGAAACTCCAGACTACATGATTGTATGCATGAATAAGTAGGTGTAATAAAGTACAACTGTTCCTAATAAAGTGCTCTGTGAGTGTATTGTATAGAGTAGTAAATGCTGGTTTAAGCAGGGTACCAGGGTACCTGCAGTGAGAGGTATTTCAGGGCCCTATGGCTCCCTCATTCTCACCTCTCTTCAGGTTCTTGATGACAAACTCCAGCTCCGGCAGGGTGTGGATGCTGACCAGGTTTGCCTCCATTTTCTGGCAGGTTCTCTGTGCGTCGGCCCAGTCCTTCCTCTCCTCCGTCAGTCTGTAGCAGCCGGCCTGGAAGGAGAGCCAGCCCCCGCCACAGTCCCTCTGCTTATCGTCCACCCAGGAGTCTGAGGAACACAGATACACACACACAAACACACACACGCATACACAAACACACAGGCGCATACACAAACACACACACACACACAAACACACACACACACAAACACTCTCACACACACACCGCACACACACATACACACACATGAACACACACATAAACACACACACACACACATAAACACACACGCATACACACACGCATACACACGCATACACACACATAAACACACACACACGCATACACACATACAGACACACACGCATACACACACACACACATACACACATACACACACACACACATGCACACCCACACAATTATTAATCAGGAAATGGAGATTATCAGGTCCTATCACAACCAGAGACAGAGGAGTTGATTATGAATTTAGCACACACATTAAGACTGCGTGACTGTAAAAATTACGAGAACTTTTGCGCTGACAGCAGGAGATAATGTTCAGCAATAAAGTCAAATAGGCATTTTGGGTCTAACATCAGGAAGAATGATATGTGTGAGCATGAATAGAGGGAAAAAGACCCCGTGGGGTAATTTGTCCTCTGCATTGGACCCATCCTCATGACTTAGGAGCAGCACCCCGGGACCGACCAGTTCTGACACCAGTGATTTGGTCAAGGGAAACGGCAGGGGCACACCTAACCGAACACTAACAAATGCGCACACGGGGAGGCCATGCAAGCTCTGCGCAGAGAGGACCTGGCCGGCCGGAATTCAAACCCATTAGGTGAGAGGGGTGGATGACTGGTGGTTAAAGGGGGGGGGGGGGGCTGACCAGTGGTGAAGGGGTCCAGGGTGGCGTTGGGCCTCCTCTTGCAGACGTAGGGCAGGGCCATGGAGCAGTCGCGGTTCTGCCAGCGGCCCATAGCCTCGGTCCGGATCACGCCGCAGTTCTCCTCCTCCGCGTGATTGGGCTGATCTGCAGGGGGGAGGAGTCAGAGGGAGCCGTCAGAGCGCAGAGGAGCTGTCCTTGCCGCAGCCTGTAGGGGGCAGTGTGGTTCTGTACATCACACTACAGTTGTTTAGCTGACGCTTTTCTCCAAAGCGACTTACAGTTGATTAGACTAAGCAGGGACCAATCCCCCTTGCAGCAATGTGGGGTTAAGGGCTTTGCTCAAGGGCCCAAGAGCTGCACTGATCTCATTGTGGCTACACTATGGCTTGAACCAGTAACCTTCCAGGTCCCAGTCTAGCACGTTAGCCACTAGGCTACAGGCTCTCTCACCCGGGTAGATTATCAGCTATAGGCTCTCTCACCAGGCTAGGCTATAGGCTATTGGCTCTCTCACCAGGCTAGGCTATAGGTTATTGGCTCTCTCAACAGGCTAGGCTATAGGCTGTTGGCTCTCTCACCAGGCTCCCAGTGCAGGAACTTAACAGGGGCAGAGTCAGCCCACTGCCAGCCGCCGTTGATGTCCAGGTCATTGAGGCCGATCCACAGGGTGGAGCTGTACCCTGTCAGCAGGCCTGCAAGCAGAGGTCACGTGATCAGCTACTCACCCACACAGCCACACAGCCGCACCGACGGATTCAACGGTTATTCCTCAAAAGGGCAGACCACAAAAAGATAGAACTGTGTGTAGCTGCACTCAAAGTTCCTATAAGTTGCTGTTTGGACCCCTAGCCAGGAATACATCATTCATTTGTATTAATTCTTTCTCATGAAAGGCACTTATTAGAAATCAAATAGATCATTACCCTACTGTAAAATCCAGCTATGCCCGTTTGACCAGTTTAAGAATTAAGCTGGTTAAGCTGGTCATAATGCTTGTCTAGCTGGGTATGAGCTGGTCAACCAGCTGGTAGATGTCTGGTCAACCAGCTACCAGCTGTTTCAAAACTTAGCTTGAGCTGGTCAAACTGGGAGCTGGTCTGAACAGGTCACCCAGCAACCAGCTGTTTCAAGACCTAGCCTGAGCTGTTTTTTTCAGCAGGTTATTGTGCTTTCAGGGTAAATCCGAGGGTGAGTCCGAGGTGGGATTTGAACCCCGGCCTCTCACTTGTACCAAATTATTTGTTGAACGAACGCGTTACCAGTCAGCTAAAGACGAACTCGCCACTAGCCGAGGGCAACAACGTTCTTTTGAATTTGAGGGTTACGTCATCGGGGAGTGTTGTCACGGTAACCTGCTACCAGCCTTCACTTTCACTGCACGATCCGTGCTTACTAGCGAACTAGCTGAGCTAACCATGTTACACACCTTTAGAGAGTGTTTCTGAGGTGAACAAGCACACCATGGGTATGTGGGTCTTTGTATGTATGACTATATGTGTGTGAGCCTGTGCTCAGCTGTGTGGTGAGCATTCAGGCACAAAATGGCCGCCATTGCATGAATCTCCCCCTCACCGTTGATGTAGCTCTGCTCGTGCAGCTCGGTGATGCTGAGCAGGTCTGCCCCCTGCTGTTGGCAGCTGATACGCGCCTCGTTCCAAGAGAGAGTGGACTGGAAGTTGAACTGATAGCAGGTGCCAGTTAGCGTGTCTATGTCCCAGAATGTCTCACAGTTCTTGGCTGAGGAGGGAGGGGGGGGGGGGGCATGGAGTATGGTGGCCAAGAGGAGGATGAAGGAGAGTAAAGAGGGGGAGAGGGGGAATGAAAGAGAGAAGTAAAGAGGTGGAGAGGAAAGAGAGAGGGAGAGATAAATGAGGGGGGGAGAATGAGAAAGAGAAGGAGAGGTGGAGAGTGAAAAAGATAGAGAAAGGGGGAGAGAAATTGAAAAGGAGAGGGGGTGAGAATGAAAGAAAGTAAGGGAGAGCGACAGAAAGAGGGGGTAGAGAATGAATGAGCAAGAGAGGTAGCGACAGAACATACAGATGAATGAAAGTCGGAGAACATAGCATGACATAACAGTTAAGAAAGTCAATGGAAGAAAACAATAGACAGTAAATGATATGTTAAAAAAGTTCCCCTGTGTGATTGGGCTACAATGCTTTTTGCTCTTACCCCTGGGGAGCCGGAGGGCCAGCTGGTTTCTGTAGTTAGGCGGCACGTACACCACCAAGTTAAGCATTTTTGATTCCACATTAACTCACCTCACCTTGTTTCTGGGGTCTGAACTGGTTTTTGGTTTAAGGTGAAAACAAAGAGCAGAACACCCTGCCGCTCTCCAGGGTTAAGAGTGAGCAATACTGTCCTGCTCTTCCAAGATCGTCAGTGTTAGGAGGGGTTAGGTTAGGGTAGAGTGGGGGTGTGAGAGGAGGGTGAGGCTGTGGTATTAATGGCAGAATAAATACTTAGAATTCACTGTTAATTCCACACTGAACACCCCTGCTACATTTCACAGAGTACTCTCAAATGCATTTGCTATTTAAAAGCATGACAACCTCAATCATCATTTTGTGCCAACTATGCTGTATGTTTATGTAATAACTCCTAGTATTGGAAGTATGATATACTACGTAATATTATGCAACTTAACAAAATATAACAGGATGTAATGTGACACAATAACATTTATCTTAACACAAAACAGGAACGTAACATAATGAGACACACTACAATGTAATGAGATGTAATGCAATGTAACACAATCGAATGAACAAAATACAATGCAAGTTTGACTTCATGCAGCAACATAACAGAATGATGGGAGATTTCATTTAAAAATATAACAGGATGTAACGTAAGGCAGTGGGGCGCGCACTCTTGACCGGGCAGAAGCCCCAGCGCTGGTCCTTGTCGTAGTCCAGGGTGGTGGCACACCAGAGGTGTCCGTCCTCCCGACCCACGCCGGAGCAGCCGTGGAACCAGCGATCGTCGTACAGGAAGGGGAAGTGGCACGGCCGCCCGTTGGAGTTCCCCTGGATGGTGTAGGTCTCTGCGGAGAGAAACAGGGTTGCGGTTCATCCCGCTAATCCCCCGGAGTGGTCTAACCGCCCAGTTTTCATATTTACACAGCAATTCATTCGCCTGTTTAATCTTCCTATTATGTTTGGGGTCAATTTGACCCCATTCAGTGTTTGACAGCTCTAAAAAAACAGTTAACCTTTTTTTTCAACCATCCTATTATGTTTGGGGTCTATTTGACCCCACTCAGTGTTTGACATCTCTTAAAAACCAGTTAACCCTTTTTCATATTGACTCTTTTTATATTCTTTAAATTTTCTAATTAGGTGGGATTAAATTGTAAAAATGCAATAAACATGATGCTATGTGAACTCCTGTACAAACTTGGCATACAAATGTGTTGTGCAGTGTTATTTTGACCCTCTGTAACTGTATAAAATGAAAATGTAAAACATTTTCTCAGATTTCTTTGCAGATGATTCTGGAGGCACTTTGCCAAACAGGTGCCCAACTTTCACTGACTGTTCCTTAGGCTCTGAAACGAGATGTTTCTCACAAATGTTTCAAATTTTGGATAAAAGGGTAGTCATTTAGGAGACAGTAAGAAGGCGACACACAAAACAATTGCAAAACAATTACAATAATTTTGTGTAAATTGAAAATGTTGGGGAAAATTTGACCCCAAACATAAAAGCAGTCATACAATCTTAACACAATATGAGGGTGAAGTAATTTTATGCTACTGAAGGATTTATTGAAAAATAAGTTTATTTAGACTGAGAATGATTAGAAATATCTCATTTAACTCAGAATACCTGATGCATTCACTGTGCAGTAAAGTGCTAAGCCACAAGACGAAGATGAAATTTACTTTAGTAAAATAATCTAATTGAATTTTGATGCAGAGTAGACCATTTCATTTCTAAGGCTGGAGGACTGTTAGTTCTGCATGGATATTCATTTGAAGTGCACTTCTGATCTGGCAGCCCTCAAAATGAGTGCATTGGTTAAAATGTCATTGGTACAGTATAATGCTGATGTAAGCACAGTGGTATCCAAAAGACAGTATAAGAACCCTCAGAATAAAAGAATGTTAATTCACAAGTGAATAAAATAGGCTTCATGCCATAGTATCTCTTTTCTTTGGCCCTTTACTTTATGTGTAATATACGTAGTAAAAAATGATGTTGGCCTTCGTTTCAACACCTGATTTAATAATTAGGAAATACCAAGCTGGACCGCACTCTCCCCAGTCACACTACGTTATCCTCCTTTCTTTCCCTCTCTGTCTCTTACACCCCTCTCCCTCTCTCTCTCCCACTCTCTCCCTCTCTCACTGTCTCTCTCTCTCCCCTCTCTTTCTCCCTCTCTCACTGTCATTATCGTCCTCAAACGAGGATAGTCCATTTTGGCTTCCCTGAGCTCTGTACAGTATTTCTCTTAACATAAGGGGCATTCGGTTTAAATTATATAAAATATACACTCACTGAGCACTTTATTAGGAGCATTTGTACTTTATTACTTTACTTTATTTTTACTAGATTTTTGTACTTTTACTTTATTAAACCTACTTATTCATGCTATTATCTAATCAGCCAATTCTGTGGCATCTACATGACTGTATGCACGTATTGCAATGAGTTTCCAAAGAATGGTGCAAAAATAAAATCCATTGAGCAGCACTTCTGCAGGCAGAAATGCCTTGTTACTGAGCGACATCAGAGGAGAAAGTCCAGACTGGTGAAAGCTGACAGGAAGGTGACAGTTACGCAAATAACCACACATTACAACAGTGGTATGCAGAACAGAATAAATACCTAATAAAGTGCTCACTGAGTGTATATTTTAAAATATTTTCAGTGCAACATGCTTTTGTCATCCATGAAAAAATTTAAACATTTCTTTTTCCTCCTGGATCCTGGACGGTGGCCCTGAAATGGCCCTGTTGTTTTTATTAAGCAGGTTTTGAGCCTGGGACGGAGCTCCACAGCTTGAAGAAGGGCTAAGCGTCAATTACATTCCTCCCAACCAGAGAGGGGGAAGCAAAGACTACTGAGGAAGAAAATGACTGCACTGGTACAGCACAGGACACCAGCACAGGGGGCGAGAAGTGAGCGGTGTCACCACATAAATACTTTGCGATTTAGCTGACGCTTTTATCCAAAGTGACTTCTAGTTGAAGGGTGGCACGGATGGTGCAGTGGGTAGCACTGCCGCCTCACAGCAAGGAGGTCCTGGGTTGGAATCCCCGTCGGCCGGGGCCTCTCTGTGCGGAGTTTGCATGTTCTCCCCGTGTCTGCGTGGGTTTCCTCCGGGTACTCTGGTTTCCTCCCACAGTCCAAAGACATGCAGGTTAGGCTGATTGGAGAGTCTAAATTGCCCGTAGGTATGAGTGTATGAGTGTGGGAGTGAATGGTGTGTGTGCCCTGCGATGGACTGGCGACCTGTCCAGGGTGTATTCCTGCCTTTCGCCCAATGTATGCTGGGATAGGCTCCAGCCCCCCTGTGACCCTGTTCAGGATAAGCGGGTTTAGGATAATGGATGGACTTCTAGTTGATTAGACTAAGTGGGGGGACAATCCCATCTGGAGCAATGCAGGGTTAAGAACAGTGCGGAGCAACAGCTGTGCGGATCTTGCTGTGGCTCCACCGGGGCTCGATCCACCAACCTTCCGGGTCCCAGTCCCAGTACCTCAGCCACAGGACATGTACAGGATGCCCCAACATGGCACCCAAGAGTAAAAACAAGCAAAGCGAGAGGAAATGATAACAAAATGGCCCTTTCAGAGTCTGCAGAGCTCATGACTAATGTCGGTGGTATTTCTTTTTCTCAGTCCGTGTTGACTTTGTGCGTTTGGCTGAGAGAGAGGAAAATGAAAGCTCGGAAAGCAGAAGAATACAGTGGGCCTTGCCATGGGGGATATCCCATTTATAACAGGCAGACCAGACAGCCAATAGCAAAGTCGATGCTGTCCTGTAGCACTGAGTGAATGTGTTATCTGCAATATGAATGCAGAGATATGCAATGATAAAAACATAGTTTCTTGTTGATGAATGCAAGAGTCTTTGTCTTTAGCCAGTAAAAAAATTAAATGATACAAACTTGCATGTTTAAATAGTAACAAAATACTATGCCCTTGAAACTATTTTGTATTGTACATGAGTAGACAATCTCATCTGAATGTATTTATTTATTCAGCTTTTTTGGTAGCAGGTAAACATTGTGGCAATCAAAGTTAGCATCTAGCGACACCCACGAGATGTGATGCAACACTTTGTTTCATGTGACTTTGTTTTAGCTACAGCCTGATATTTCAGTTGTTACACCAAAATAATATGTTTACTTTAAAAACTGACTGCTAGCTATACACCCACAATATTCACTGGAGCCTTTAAAAATAAGACCCACAGTATTCGCTGGAGTGAGTCTAGCACATCACTGCCTTGAGGGGAGCAGACATCCTGCTTGGTGCCGCTTGATAGCGTGGGAAAGCGTCATTGTAATGTTTAAAAATAAATTTGGTAAACCTAGCACCCACTGCGAGAGTGAACCAAATCCCTAAGTTGGAATGTCCTATTACCTGCCACAGCAACCGGCTTCGTATTGAAGCCCTGCTGCCTATTTGGGAGAGTGTAGACACCCCCGCTTCTCCTCCGAAACAGGTGGTATAAGCAAGACTATGGCCAAGCGTGCATAGAGTGGAGTCTGAGGAAGACCTTTCTTTTGCAACTTTCGACATGTAGTCCATGGGACCAGTTGAGGTCGCCAGTGAGTGAGGAGAGCAGACCCCTAACCGACAGACCCTTCCATACCCTGGGTGGCGCAATCGGCACTCGCGAGTTACCCTATGGAGCTACAGTACCTGCCACAGGAGCTCCAAGGGCCGGATCCAATCCAAGACCATGGGGTGCCTTAATAAAATGAGCCACCCAGCAGTAAGAACCCATTACTGGTCTTCTAGTCTACCGGGACAAAACGGCAGAAATCCCAGCTGGACAAGCATTTGTCTGGGAGACAAATGTTCTGGTGAAACTTAGGGCCGCAGAATATATCGTATATTTATCATCATCACGATATGAACATGCGCAATAAACACGTCGCAAAAGACTGCTTGAACTGCAATGAATATGTTTAAATTGATGTTCAGTTAAAGGTACAATAGGTAATTTTGAACTCCTAACTCCTAACCTCAAACCACAACACTGTTTATGCTTCCCGCAGTCTATGAATATAACGCGTAATATCAAGCGTTATTATACAGTCCAGTGTTTTAGAAAGTTGACAGTGACAAACACAACAGAGCCTGCTGTCTTTTCACAGTGTTCTAGTAAGAAAATGTTTGCCGAAGAGGTGACTTTATGAAATCTTGACTTTGGTGCGCTACACAACACTATTTATATTTTTGTCTTTAAGTAAATTGTCATTTAAGTTTTTATTTTAGCTAACCAACTATATTGTGAGCAAGCAAGGTATTTGGCTACGTAACTAGCTGTCTATATAACAAAGATATGATAGTCTACCACAGACGATGCAACTGTAACTTACCACCAAGTTAAATCAATTAAATTGATTTGCTGTTCATTGGAAATGTAACTGTTTTTATTCAGTGGGCATAGACTATCCATTGTCTGGGGTCTATGTTAGCAGTGTACAGTACCTAAAGCAGAAAGACATTGGAACGAAGCACACTTCAATATTTGTTTATTCATCACAAGTCATATCGTCATCGCAATATTCAACAACTTTATCAAACCTTGCATATTTCGCAGCCCTGGTGTGTGGTGGCTTACCGTGATAGGCCATGGTGCACAGGTCCTGCTGGTCACCGTAGAGCCTCCAGCGCGGGGCTTGTGTGGGGGCACGAGCTGGACCGAGGGTGCTGTTGGTGGGCAGGGCCAGGTGGGTGCTGAGGCTCTCCAGGACCTGCTTGCAGTGCCAGCTGGCGTGTGAGCGGGCGGGCTCCTGGTTGCAGTGGAACAGCTCCAGGGTGGGCTTCCCGCTCTCGTTGCCCGGCACTTGGACCAGGCACAGGGAGGAGCCCAGGTTGAACAGGCGCCCGCGGGACCCGAACTTCCACTGCTGGGCGCTCTGATCGCAGCGCCCCGGCAACCGCAGGGAGGTGCCCTCCACCCCCAGGCAGCCCTGCGCCTCCTCGCTAAAGAACGCAAACGCTCCTGGGTCTGTGGGCTCTGCAGAGAGAGAGAGAGAGAGAGAGGGAGAGGGAGAGAGAGAGAGAGGGAGAGGGAGGGAGAGAGAGGGAGAGAGAGAGGGAATGAGAGAGAGAGGGAGAGAGAGGGAGAGGGAGAGAAGGGGGGACAGAGAGAGAGAGGGGAGAGAGACAGTGAGAGAGGGAGAGACGGGGGACAGAGAAAGGGAGAGGGAGAGAGAGAGAGAGAGGCAGAGGGAGGGAGAGGGAGAGGGAGAGGGAGGGAGAGAGAGAGGGAGAGAAAGGGAGAGAGAGAGGGAGAGGGAGAGGGAGAGAGAGAAAGAGAGAGGGAGAGAAAGGGAGAGAGAGAGAAGGGGGGACAGAGAGAGAGGGGAGAGAGACAGTGAGAGAGGGAGAGAGAGAGAGAGGGGAGAAAGAGGGGGCACAGGAATTAGTCTATAAAAAGAAACCACACAAATGAGTGTTAAATTTTGCTCAAAAATGCACAGGATCCTAAGGCCTAATGCGTCAGCACGTGCCACTGAAGGACACCATAGCATTTACAAATGGGACAATGTCCTTAACATAATTCAAATGTTATATCATAAATTTTTAAGTTTTGTCGGCAGGGCCGTTTTTTGCAGGAAGTTAACACACGTGTGTGTTATTTCAAGCCTGGGTATTTACATTGTAAATGCATGTCCTGAAATGACCTTTCCCATGGGGAGATGGTGTGGTCTGGCTACAGAAGGAAAACATGGCCATGTGAATGTGTAGTAGAACAGTGGTGAGAAGTTAATGGGGCAAAATTACAGCAAGGCTACAGCTGCAGTATATTTTGTCACGCTTCAGCTACACCAGCTAGTAATAAATATAAATTCCAGCCAAAATGGCTTTACAGAAAAATAGAAAAGGGAGAGCTCATTCTGTTGTAGTGAGTGGGTGGATGGGCTTTAATAAACCTATGTAGAAATGACTGAAGAACAGGCAGGTTTAGTTGACTAGCTTGTCCGTAACAATTATGGTTTGTAGGTCTGAACTTCTACTTTGTTCGTCTCTCATAGGTACACTACCCAGTGAGAACATTCAGGACAACAACATATTATTTCTTGATTTGGGTCTGCACTGCATATTTTTAGATTGGTAAATGGCTAAAGTGCAGATTTTTAGCTTTTTATTAAAGGGTAATTTTATACATTTTGGTTTCATGATGTAGAAATTACAGCACTTTTTCTACACAGCCCCTTAGGGTGACCAGATGTTCTGCTTTATGTTGCACAACACAGCGTTTTGACCCTTCGTTCCACGTCCAACATATTGAGATGATGTCCCGCATTTTGAAGCAAAATAAAAAAAATATACATATGTTTCATGACTTAAAGATTAAACGATCGATTTTGATTATTATCCAACGATAATCTCTGGCATGCTCTGCTTGTCTCTGCCTGAGAGTATATAATATATAGAGCCAACAATGCCAATAAACCTATGGGGAAAACCTCCGTCCCACGGGTAACCAGGAAGTGGAATAGTTTTGCTCACTGCTCATGCTCATTTGTGTCACATGCCTAGTCACATGCACAACAAGAAAATGCAGGGTAAGTATCTGCCTCTGGTTTTATGTCAGAGCATTTTTTGGGAAATAAAATCATCTATATCTTTGTTGTGTGCTTGTACCTGAGAATTTTTTTTTTTTTTTTTTTTTTAGCATAGATTAAATATATTTAGATTCAAGTAATTTTTCAGTCCATGTTCTAGATTTAGGAGGATGGTGGGATGGTAGGGTTGGGACGATACACTCAACTCATGATACGTTACCATACATGATAATGGTTTCACGATACGATAGGGTCACAATATTACAAATTAAGTTCAGATTAAGACAATGTATAATTAAATAAGGTCTGTTGAGTGCTTCTGATCTGTTGGACAGTTGTTTGGAGGTGTTCTTCATTATGGTGACAATTCTCTGGTCATCAACTGTCCATTTGTGATAACTGAGCTCACCAGTGCTCTCTTTCTTCTTAATTATCTTCCAAATAGTTGGTTTGGCCGATTATTCTGACTGGTTTTTTTTTTTGTCTTATTTCTCAGCCTATTTCTCAGCTTTCTTGACTTTCAGTAGCACAGCTCTGATCCTCATGTTGTATAATTTATTATTTACAGACTCCATAGACAATCAAAAGCATAGAGTCAAGACTAGATACTGAAAGCTCTCTTATATTTGCACTATGGTGCCCTGAAATAGGGGTACTATGAATAAAAGGTGCTGCAATTTATATTATATTTATGTAAGGGTATGTTGAATAAAATGTGTACTTTAACATATGTAAACTAAACCCTGCTGAAAAAAACAGCCAAAGCTACATTTTTAAACAGCCGGTAGCTGGTTGAGACCAATTGAGACCAATTCAACATCGTTTGACCAGCTCAAGCTATGCTTTTAAACAGCTGGTAGTTGCTCCTTTCAAGCTGGTCATGGCTGGATTTACACCAGGGTACAACAGCCAAATCAAGAAAAATATATTTTTGTATCAAATGTTCACTGTATATGTGCAGGATTAATGCTCTCTCTGAGCAGGGGTAGGTACAGGTTGGCAGGGACCTTCTCCATTCTGCTGTCCCCCAGATAAGCTGGCCACCCGCCACAGACAAACTGCAGGGGGCCAAACTTAACACCCTTCCCAGAACCAGTAGGGCTCTGTTCCATCCCATTCCTGCTTTTCTGTAGTTTTCTGTTTTCTCCCTCCCCCGTTTCCATCATTTTCTTCTCTTCTTTCCCCCTCAACCATTTTGCATTTTCCTTCTGTTCTCCTTCTCTCCCTTCACCGTCCATGTCTCTTTGCTTCTATTTTCTCACCTCGCACCTACTCCTTACTATTCCGCTCCCTTAAAGAAATGTTTAAAGAGAGATATATAGGGTAAGGTAAGTGGGGAAGAGTTACTGAGTGAAAAGCGGAGAGAGAAAGAAAGGAGAGAAACAGAGTTATGTAATTTTTCTCATCATTTTTCAGGCAGAAGGAGTGAAAGTGCACAGCTGCAAACTGAGGTGACATAAAACCAACAAACGATTCCCATGAGGCCCGGGGGCCGAAACCAGAAACCAAAATAAGGGTCCTCGACATTCCTTCTTCCTTTGGCCCCTTTGAAGAAACAGGAAGTGGTAAGGTGGGAGACTACTGGCAGTTCAGCTGCAGAAAAGCCTAGGACTTGGCCCCTGACTCAAATGTACTAACAGAACAAACACGTGTCCCTGCGGCACTTCTACCATCGTAGAAAAATCATATAGCAGACTCTTAAGATGCAGTGAGAAAATGGGACGTCTCGAAACCAGTGAGTCACTGCGAGTTACAGTACACCACAGCCAAGTCAGCTGTGAGCAACTCGATTCTCCTTAAGACAATGGCAGCTTTTAAAAACTATTGCATGTCTTCTCCATTGTTCTAAATTCCACTCTGAAATGTATCAAATTATTTAAATTGTCTAATTCTTACAATAATTTCAGTCAATCATCGAATGGCATAGATAACACATGTTTCCTAAACCTACAGCTTGTTGGAATGGAATTGTATGGAATTATCCATATGGATGAAATGTCCATCTTCCATCATGGTCTACTGCTAGTTTCAGTTCCTTTTCTATTTTCACTTTCTAGCAGAAGTCGTCTGATAGCAGCAAGTACAGTACAGTAAAGGAGAGATGCAGAAGATACAGTACGTATCGTGTGGTTAGTGTTACAATTTGCACTTTGGAAAAAGTCTGTTTCCACACTTCCGTCTTTGGCACAGAGGTGATGTTATTCAGAACAGTGCAATAAGTTTTTGAGAAGAGAGAATTAGAAGGACACTTTTTTTAGTTCGGAGGAAAGAACATCAGAAAAAAGCAACTAATCCACCCCTTCAAACAAAATCTGAAAATGAGGGATTTAAAAAACTTCTGAAGTTAAAAAAAAAAACAGAACCTCTAATCCACCCCCTCCTCCTTACGCTTTAAAAAGGCTTGCTGCCTCTCTCTCCTCTCTCTCCTCTCTTTCCCTCTCCCCCTCTCCGTAATCCCTATTGTCTGTCCATGACATTGGTTTGTGCAGCTACCAGGCTTTCTAATTACTGAAATGTAGTTACAGGCTCGCTAGCCAAGTAAACCTACTGAGCTCTACCCGGCCTAGGCTATGTGGAGCATAATCAGATGTAATTACCACCCACAATGCTGCATATTTCATTGTTGTACCCTGTTGTTAAGAGAGAACAAGCTATATAAAGACCCAGGGGCAGGATCCAAAGACATGTTTACTGTCGAAAATACTCATGTGAGAAGCAATAAGGAGAGACTAAAACATTTGTTTTCTTGGCGGCAGTCCATCCTTGGCAAACTCCTTACCACACAGTAGAGGGCAGGATCACTTAGGGTGGCCGTTTAAGAACAGCAAGGGATTCTGGGAAAAGCTTGCTTCCTATTTAATTTCCATTGCTTCCCACTCCACTAAGAAGACAGTACTTCGCTGGTAGAAAGTTCAGTGTGGTTAATGTTAGACAAGAGTGAAGCTGACCTTTTTTTCCCTTTTGCCTTTTGATGTAACTGACCAAGACAGCCTGATGTACAGAACAGGTCCAATAATGGTGATTGAATGACTCATGCAGCAGCTAGTCTAAGGTTATGTCAGCTTGCACATTCTTTTCAAATGTTAGTTCCATCTCATTATTGGCCAGGAAGATTCCTGACACATTTGTTTTGTATCAGAAAGCTTCTCTTTCAGATACAGATCAGGTAATCTTAAAACGGTTGAAAAGTTGTGAGTGTACAGCACTGTGCTAAAGGTTAGCGCTTTAGCTGGATTCACAGTGAGTTACTGCACCCCTCAACTGCGATACCACAAACAGCTGGGGTAGTTTTATTTACCCACTTTAGTGAAAATTTGTTTTCTGACGAAGGGAAAACACGTATAAGTTGTAAACTTAACTACCAACAAATTTCAGAGGGCGGTGGTGAGACGACAAAGACAGCATCCATCTGCGTGGCAGCTTCTGTCTGAGCTGGCTGGGCGATCCCCCTCAAGGCGGGAGGAGCCTTCATTTACATACAAGCAACAGCCCACACGGACTGCCTATCTGTCCTCAACGCCATTTGCGATGCGTGTGCAGACACGGTTCTATGAATATTTATGCAGGAGCCCAAAAAAAAAAAAAAGCAGCCATTCTCCACCCACGCCTCGCATTTCAGTTTTTGAAAGAAAAAGCAGAAGACACAGGGTAGAGACATTGAAGGAGGGGGGGCTTGAAGCACAGTGGATATCTTGAGGATATTGTCGGTTCTGAGTTACAGTCGGCATGAGTACAGTTGGAAGTACGTCCGCGCACATGGTTGCGTTTAGTGATCTCTCATCTGCTCGACTCCTCCGAGACACTTCTGCCCTTGATATGCCACTGATTGCGGCTCCAGCCCCACTGCGTGAAGTCATCTGAGGACACACACCAAGCCCGAGCTCTGCCAGACATCAGAACCGCTCTTAAAACCAAAAATCTAGTAGTCTTTTTTTTTAAAGAAAAGAAGGGGGAAAAAACACTGCCAGCGCTGCAAGTCCGCCATGACAGAGCGCTCGTTTACAGACGACTTCATACTAACTCTGAACCGAATGCTTTTCAACGGCATGGCTTCATTATCACTCTGAATCGAACACGATGAAACAACTTTGTACTAAGAGGTTTGAATCCCTTACATTACATGACAATACTGATTTGAATCCAGTTAAATGACATGGCTTCATACTAACTCTGAATTGAGTTCATTTTAAGACACAGCTTCATGCCAACTGATTTTAATCCAGTTAAATGACATGGCTTCGTACTAAACTCTTCTGAATGGAAACCAACTCAATGGCATTCTACTGCACGCGCATACCCAGCAAAGAGAACTTACAGGAGACATGAGAGAATTAATGTACTCCACACAGAGTAGAGGTTAACTGCACAATTGCTGTCCAATAATTATCCAGACATCACTCAAGTAATAAATAATTACTTTTTACTATAACAGAATCCCATAGACTCCCATAATCTAAGGGATCTCATAGACTGAATCCCATAGACTTACATAGACCTCTAGACTCTCCCATAGAATCCCATGGACTATTATAGCTCAGACACTTCCATTGGTTCACTACCCGGCTACAAATCCCGCAGTGGCCTACCATTGGCACAGTAGTCTGCACACCAGTCCAACATTAGACAGTCAAGGTGAGGCAATCAGAAAGTGGAGAAGTTGTAAGGAAAAAGCAAAAATAGTAGGAGAATGGCCTCACTGCAAGAGATCCACTGTCATGGCAATTTGCATAATTATTTTATAGTGGCCTATAGTGGGTTGATATGTCCTTTCAATGCAAATATTTATGTGACAGTAACATGACTAATCTTGAGCACTGCAGAAACTGCAGCCACAGATTGAAAGGTTGGTTTTGACTGACTGGGAACTGAACCAAGCTTTTTGACCCACCAAAATAAAACTGCATATGCAGTGATGTTTCATGTTCCAAGCAAGCTGTTGGTTTGACCCCAAACTGACCTCACTATAAAACTCTAAACTGAATTTCTGACTAAACAGTGCTTAATCTTGCCCTGGAGTTTCAGCAAGTTTCAGAGAGCCCACATCCCAGCCGGCCTTGGGGGAAAACACAAGAAGCCCTCAAACAGCTCAGAAGCTCAGAACCTGCTTCCCTGCCAAAGAGAATGAAAGTCAGTGAGCGAGCCAAGAACAACGGGCACCTAAAGCCAGAATACGCTGGAAGTTTCTAGAACCTGCCCTGCTGGCTGCTTTTTGACATGGTCACATGAGGTGTAAGACTATGGAGGAGAAAGGAAAAGAACATGAAACGGTCACTAGTGGTAATAGGCGGTGCAAATGCTGTTGGGGGTCTGTGCGGGGGAGGGGAGTGGTGGGGTGCGGGACTAGCGTGCTGCGACAGGGACTTATTTTCAACTTCATTTTCACGGACGTTTCAGAAAGGCTTTGCCGTTTGGGTTAAATTAAGGCCTGGGTCCCATGTCACAGCAACCAACAAACAGCACAGGAAATTCCTTCAGCATTGCGCTTGTTTTTTTATTTTTTATTGCGCCCTTCTCTGTGGCTGGCGGAGGACTCCGAGGATCCCCTCGGTGGAATGACAGGGTACTGGGTTCGATTGACTGCTTTTCCTGGTGACCACGGCTGAGCTATCGGCCATGGCGTACCCAGCCGTCCTCACTGGAACACACAGAGGTTTGTAGGAATGGCTTGGTCCTGTAACTTGAGTAGACTGTAGCAGACCTGGATCCAGGACTTTACTCCAACTACTTTATCCCTCCAGGGCCAGCAGATTACTCACTGTTTTAAGGCAAGGAGGGTTTTAATTTTAACAGCATCTAAAGGGTTAAAGTATTTTTGATGCACACGTGACCCAGGTCTGGACTGCAGGCAGAGGACAGGACGTCCAATGTCCAAGCGGTTTAGTCCTTCCACTGGCACCACTGTCTACGGTATGAGATTTCTGTCCATCTTAGCTGGCTCCTAATACTTCCTCCTCACAAAAATAGAGCCAAACTATGATCACAACTGCACCTATTACAACTCCCAAATATATATATATTTTATGTTGATTAGACAGCATGAAACTTTCTGTTACCTTCCAACAATCAGGGTCAGGACACAGGCCAAATCTGGAAAAGACTGGAGTGAGAACAGTTGCAAATGCAGTGGCCCTTTCTTTCATGTGTACGTGTGTGTGTGTGTGTGTGTGTGTGTGCGTGTATGTGTGTGTGTGTGTGTGTGTGTGTGTGTGTATTGTGTAATCACCCATTTAAAGGACCACCTTGTAAACAATTTGTACTTTGGTTCTTTGTTAGCATAGCTAAATCTTTACTTACTGGCCTAGCCATGTTATTAGCCTGGTCTGGCACTACACAGGTGATATTACACACATGAATGCACTCCTTTTTCTCCAACAGTGTAAGCTGCTTAATTAATGTAATGTATTGTTAAATGTTGTGTTTTAGAATTCAAAAGCATCTGCCAGACCCCCTTCCTGCATTCCCTCCACTGGCTCCCGCAGGCCAACCGAATCAAATTCAAAACTCAAGCACCCAAGGAGCTTCACCCCCATACTACTCAGGCTATGGTCCAGCCTTTCACCTCAACCCAGTACTCTATGCTCTAGTGCCACCGGACACCTCGCTCTCCCCCCCTGCAGTGACATGGGCATCAGTCCTCCCATCCCTGACTCTTCTCCTCACAGGCTCCCCACTGGTGGAAGGACTGGCCAGCCTCAGTCAGAACTGAGTCCCTCGCTACCTTCCAGCGTAACCTGAAGACCCATCTGTTCAGGAAGTTCTGCACCTTCTCCTTCACTCACTACTATTCCCATTCCCCTCTTCCATATCTTCTCACGTCTATCATATACAGTACTGAGCAGAAGTCTTTTATTACTTTATTATATATATGTTTCTTTTTTTGTGTGTGTTAGTATGAAAGAACACATTTGAGATTTACAAATATTCATTTTCCAAAGACATTTTTGTATTTAATTTTAAAAAGTAACATATTACTATAAACAGTTTACTACTTTTTACATATAAACTTGATCAAGGCTATCTGAGATCAGAAGCAAGAAGCCAACCAAAGTCTGCAGAAGAACAAGTTCTCCAACATGCTTGGAACAACCTCCCTGCTGATTGCCTTAGCCAACGCTGTCCTGCAGTTCTATTTCTCAAAGAAGTGATGCAGTTTTAACGCCGAAGGGTGGTGACAAAAAAGATTTGATTCAGTTTTTAACTATTCTGCCAAATTACTCAAATATAATGTAAAATGTATAGTACGTTTATTTAGGACCTTTTATTGAATTATTTTTACCACAGCAAAAATGGAAAAAACCTCTCATGACATCCCTTCTGCATGTTAATTCTACTGACAATGGATTGCCTATTCCTGTTGTGTTATCACTCGCATAAATTGCTCCTTGGAATGCTGGTGATTTGCAAATCCAGGCCTTTTCCTTGCGCAGTAATTGTAAGTTGCTCTAGAGAAGAACATCAGCTAAATTACTAAAAATGGATATGGAAACTTGTCTGGCCTTACCTGAGGCAAAAGCCACGACGATGTCCTGAAATTCTCCCTGCTCTACTCTGTATTCACGGCTGCCGAATGGCTCAGACATTTTTTGGCGGTATTGCTCCCCAGAAATACCATTCTTCCCCAAACAGTGTAGGACACAGCTGGGAAGAAAATTACTCCTCTCCCCCACGGCTGCATGTCTGACTTTCACCATTTTAATACCTTTGAGTCAGCTTCTAAAGAGCTCGATAAGGGAACAGGCCCATACACCCACCTCCCTCAGGCTGCTCGATAAGGGAACAGGCCTATACACCCACCCCCCCTCAGGCTAGGTGCTTAAGTTGTCAGAATTTTAAAAGTCAAATTTCACTTCTGTCATTTCAGTCCTAAGGAAAAAGTGATGGAAGGTATAACACGGATCACCACGCTTAAAGGAACAGTTCGCTTTCTGGAGTTTTATTAATCTCATTTCAATTTTAGAGTACGCTTCCCATTGGTCCAAACTTGGTTGTGCATTGAATTATATTTTGGATATTTACAGGTTTTTGCAGGATCTTCTGGCTTTATAATGAATAAAGGGGTTTGCGATCTAAAGCAAGAAAATACAATACTTCAAAAACTTTAAAGGCAAGCAATCTGGGAAAAAAATGGATGACTGTGGTACAAGAACTGATATTCATGTTTTCCATTGAAAATAAACAATTTAAGATTATTATGTTTATATGCACACCCCTTGGAAAAAGTACAAACTGCTTTTGGAGTGACATTTCCTTAATATAAGCAAACAAAGCCCCAAACTGTACTAGCCATTGTAAACTCTCAAAAATAAAAGTTGCTTGGACCAGTTTAAAACATAAACTAAAACTGAAGTAATATTGTAAACCTTGTGCTCCTTTTCACTTACTGCATTACAGCTTACTTGTGAAACTGTGAAAACATTATTGGGTTTTTAAAGCAATACAGAAATAAAATGTATGCAGAAATACTCAATATATATAATATTAATCTCAATTCCAAACAACATGACATACTGTATATGTAAATGGCTGCCATTTACCTCTGCTAGATCACATTTAACAATTCAATTGTAGTTCAATTGTACAATAATGGAGCATTTCAGATGAGATTGACATGAAACAAATCCACCAATGAAGGCATATGGCATAAATCATGTTTACCTGTGATTTCTTCAATCTGTATTAAAATGAAAGGTTTAATGCAATAGAGTGTTGATATTTTTTGTTTTAAAAAGTCACTCATTTTTCATCTTCATCTTGTTTTGGTTAAACAAACCATACAAGCAAGTACCCCACACTAGTTCATTTAATCACACTAGTGTCATTTGGCTTTTGCTAAAAGTTTCAAATGTGTCAAATTGATCCCAACCGAACACAAGGGTTAAAAACATGCAGACAATTGACAAATGAACTATTTAAACACCTAATTTTAAAATATAACAAATCACCGGAATGGTATTTACATTTGAAATATTTCAGCTAATAGAATTACATTTTCATGAAAACATACATGCTGTTAGGTAAAGGGGTGTCTGCCTAGCCTATAAATAACTAGTTCCACAATGTAAATGTTGCTACTTTGGAAATGTTCAGTGCATAGAAACAAGCAACTTCCTGTTACACCATGTGACATATATTTATCACACAAGGTCAGTTTGTCCTAAATCCACACTGGTTTTTCTCAGCTGCTTTCTCCTACCCCTCATGCATCAAGTCATTTAAAGGAACAAATTTTTTTAAACATTAATTTATATCCCGTTATTTTATATAGTAACACCCCATAATTAATTTGTTAACTGTTCATAATTTGATAATTAAATCTTTCTTAAAGATCAGCCTTATGGTACAGTACCATTTTTGGTTGCTGCAAAACTACTTATAATTTTATGGATTTCACATGGCCCACATAGACCCAGTTTATGAGAACTAGCCAACAAGCTATGTATCCAACGTGTATTTGATAGTATCTGACAAAATTCCATGTTATACATTTTCACAGGAATTGTGACTGTTTTTTATCTTGCAGCATCTCTCTCGCCCTCCACTTTCCCAAGGCCAGTATCTCTTTTTCCAGCCAGCTTTTCCAGTTCTGTCAGTGTGGCATTCACAGCTGTGTCAGAGATTCTGGAGCAGCTTTGCCACAATGGCCACAAAATCCAATTTAGTTACACTCCCTGAAAAAGGGTTTTAGTTCTTTTTTGGAGCCCTCTTTGGTAGGTACACTGTAAAAAAAAATGTCCATGAATTTTATGGGAACACTCTGAAAATAGCAAAGATATCAAATAGAAAACAGCAGAAATGTAAATTCTTGTATTGTTCATGGTGAAACACCATAATACATTTAACATTAATACAGAAATACAGCCTGCTACCAAACGCTTATCATATCATATTTGGCAGAAAACCTGCTTGCCTCTGCTAGGAAGCCGAGTCTTGGTCATAGGTAGATTGTCCAGCAGGACAATGACTCCTAACACAAATCAAAATCCAAACAGAAATAGTTAAGTAAAAACATCCATATTCTGCAATGGTCATCTCAATCTCCAGACATAGATCCCTAAATCCTGTGGTCTGAACTGATGAGAGGGGTATCCCAAGGACCGCAAAGATTATGGGTGACCTGTAGCGTAGTGGTTAAGGTACATGACTGGGACCCGCAAGGTCAGTGGTTTGATCCCCGGTGTAGCCATAATAAGATCCACATAGCCGTTGGGCCCTTGAGCAAGACCCTTATCCCTGCATTGCTCTAGGGGAGGAGTGTCTCCTGCTTAGTCTAATCAACTGTATGTTGCTCTGGATAAGAGCATCAGCCAAATGCCTTTAATGTAATGTAATGAAATTCTGCATGGACTAATGGTCAAAAATCCTCTAAACCTCTCTAGAAAGTATTAAACCAGGAGTGCCAATAATTATGGAACCTCAATAACTGTATTATAGTTTACAGCACTGTTTGTGCATATCCATCAAGGGTGCCAATAATTCTGGAGCCCACTGTACATGGTAATGTTCAGTTGCCAGCATTTTTTTTTAACAGTGTGTGAAACTTCCAGATTGAACCATTGTGGCCCACAAAGAACCCTTGAACTAAATAGTGTTCCTTAATGGAGTCACAAAGTTGCCTTTTAGAACCATTTCTTCTGGGATAGTACAGAAAACCAACAGTGATAGCAATGGGGGCGTGGTCAGTGGAAGGCGATGAAGTCATATGCCCAAGGCATAAAAGATGTACAAATACGTGTCGCTTGTGTCAGTGCAGATTTGACCCCGTTGTCACTTCGGTCAGAGGTCCCCAAAGACTTCAGTGTTTCATCAGCCACTCCGGAAGGGCAGGCCTCGTAAGTCCAGGCAACAGTGTACCAGATTTCCTTCCTTAAATTCACCTTAGGAGAACCCACAGCAACGCTAAGTGCAGACCAATATTCTGTCCCTCATCTGTGCTAACGCTCTGCAGACACGCGACCCAAAATGAGAGCACGGTGTAAATTTGCCAAATTCAACCCAAACTGCTAAAATCCCAGGACGCAGGAATATGCGCTTCTAATTTCAATAATTAAGGAGCATTACTTATTAGTGGGCTATATGCAAAAATGCCAATAATATGAAGCTTCAGCGCAATTGCCTTACACGCTAGTCAATCAAAACTTTTAAATTCTTAAAGCAAAGTTGTGCACATTGCAAAATAAGTACTGCGTTAGACAGTAGGGTACAAAAAACAAGAAGTCGGATTCAATATAATACTGATAGGCACGCGACACGAGCTGTCTCGTCTTTTTACAGAATGCCAAATGGCGCTCAATGCAACACGTATGCAACTTTTAGGGTGAGATGCTATTATGCGCGCTAACTTGGACTACGGACCATCTTGTCAATTGTGCAGGAAGATCGTTGCACTTCAAACGGCAAAAAGGGAAAAATATTTGTAAACACAAGAAGAGCTTTGTACAATCTCTCTTTCGCCCAAACACACAGGACACGCACACATATAAGCTTCCTACTCCACATCTGGTTTCACTCAGTTTTTGGACTTTCGTGGCATTCCAATGCATGCAGATCCCAAATCTGTTAGAAAATCCAACACTCGAGAAAACATCAGGACGTTTAACAGACTCCAAACTCATAACCGCTTCTCTGTGTGTCAACTCAAGAGAAAACCGCACGCAACTCAAAGTACCAAATGTAGTTCATACCTGAAAACGTCGTCAGTAGTTCCACACTTAAGGTAAATATATATAAAGTGCATCGGTAAAAGTTTAAGCATCCTGTCCATGTTTTCCCCGAAAGATTGTGGCCGTAGTTCCGTTGCATGTCCACAGGTTATTTTAGTAAGTGTGCATCGAACAAAATGCTTTTCGTTCAGACTGTATGGGTAAAGTGCAGATGGAGAGCGAGGCAGAACGGGCTGCGTGAATGTGGATCGCGTCAAAGAGCCTGATGCGAATGAGAGATGCAGACGCTGCGTCACCATACGAGTGCCCTGAGTTTGAAAGAGTTTGAACGCGCAACACACCAAAGCAGCAGCCGAAAACCGAAATTGAAATTCTCGCGCACTGAAAACTTAATCTAATACAAATAAATAAGGACAATGTTGTTTTGGGCAAATAAGAGAAGTTTATTTAACTAGTTAATTTAATTTGTGTTCTCTTTTTAGAGGACACAGTATCCCCCAAAAAGAAAGGGATTTAAATAAATACCCAACCTTCTCAAATACAATGACAATGTGAACATGGGACATTTATTCTTCAAGGTACACATAGCTATTTCTGACCTAATATGGCTCAAGAGGGTCAATACAAAAAATTAGCAGCTTGTTGAAATTCTGGGATTTCAATTGTGGTTGAGAGTGTTAAATATGATTGTTTTCAATCCAAAAGCCAAAACTCCGTATGAAAGCCAGGCAAACCATTTCCCGCCCTTTCATTCCCTTACAACCCACCCCTCTCCCCTCTCTGAAGAGAAATGTGCGTATCACTTCAACAAGATCACATACATCCACAACTACTTCCAGATGTCATTATGCCCACCCTTTTTCCTTTGACCCACCTTCTCTTCCTAAGTCCTCTCCATTTACCTATGATGATATCTCTCAACTGCTAATGTCATATTGTCTAACCACCTGTGCTCTAGACTCTACCCAGATATATGGGTAGGGTCTAGAGCACAGGTGAGTGATGACCCAGTGCTGGCCAACACTTACCACTTCAATTGGCCCATATACCACCATGGAATTATGGTGATGAACCCATCCGAACCCGTCTGCCAGAAAGCAACCACAGCTCAACCTCCATGAGACCGTGTCTCAGGTAATGTGCATTTAGTCCATGTTTGGCCTAAATAGCCTTTCAGCAGCTTTCCAGACACAGACCACCAGCTCCTCCTGAGTAGTGAGTTGAGTGTGTAGAAAATTAATGGTAATTCTCTTCCTGCTGGTCTCACTACCAAGGCCATGAACTAAAACCTTGGTACTAGCCTACAGTGCATCACCTCCTTGATACCTCCAGTCATGGCTCAAACTGCAGAATTGTTGTGCAGTCAGATGGATTGTTTTGACTAAAGAACAAGCTCTAAGGCTGCATCTTGGACCCCCTCCCATTCCTACCCTTCAATATTCCTACATTTTGTACTAGTTCAGGTGAAGGTATTTAAAAAAAAATGCTTTAGGTTTTTCTTCTTAGTGTTAGATATTCTTTGACAGCACATAGTACGTTATTTTGGATAAGTATGTCTGTTAAACTAATACAATGCACTGTAATGCAGAAGATAATTGAGTTCTCAGTTAACCTAACTCCTTAAATAAAGGTAAAATAAAATAAGAAATAATGAGTGGAATCATCATACATTTCCCCATTTCATATTTATTCTAACTGGACACTAGAGGCTAGATTGGCACCAGATTGTCCATTGCCTGAGGTTTGGCTTATTTATTTTCAGTTCATAAGTAGGGCTGAGTAGTTTACTTTTCTTTAAATTGCAGGAAGACAAAGTTTAACTTCCTGTTCGAAAAACATGTAATCCAAAGACAGTTTACAAACCCGCCAGGAAGTGCTGAGTGGGGTCTTTTTTGGTCTGTGCAGACAAGTGCCCTTTGGAAATACTGAGAATTGACTTCTGTGAAAACAAGCATAGACTTTTTTACTTTTTTTCCAAGATCACTTGAACGTTCTGCCTGCTGTCATTTGAGACCATTTCAGTAAGAAATACGGAATACAGAGATTTATTTGTTTGTAACCTACGCTTGCTATGTGGGAGAAATGAGCAGTTTCCTGAATTTGGGCAGTAACTGGAGTATGGGAGTTCTTGTTCCAACTGGCAGAGACTGCATCCATTTTATGTGAATGCAGTATTAAGATGCAGACACCCCAGCGGTTGCACTATATGTGTGACTGAGGTGTTTATGGACATGGAAGTAGAAAACATATTTAATGGCGCCGTCCTTAATTGGGCTCTCCTTTTGTTCTGGGTGTTGATGGAACATGGAGTTGCCGTGATGACCAGGACTGCGTGGTTACTTCACTGATGACCCGATGGCATTCTGACTAATGAGGGGCACACTCTGGGGCCAAGCCTCTGTTAAGCACAGCCGATCAATATCACAACATCAGACTTTAACAAGGTTGATGATGTAGTTGCGACTGCAAATCAATACTGTTGTCATCATTATTATTATTGTCACTATTATTGTTGTATTGTCCCATCAATGACCTTCGCCTGCTCCTCAAACACACATGCATACTTACACATGAGTGCACACAAACATGATAAAGAGGTTCAGCTGTTTTTCAGAACAAATGTCAGAATGGGGAAGAAATGTAACTTTGATCATGGAAGACTTTGAGTATCTCAGAAACTGCTGATCTCCTGGGATTTTCATGCACAACAGTCTCTAGTGTTTGCAGAGAACGGTGTGAAAAACAAAAAACATCCAGTGAGCAGCAGTTCAGGCAGAAACGCGTTGTTAATGAGGGAGGTCAGAGGAAAAAGGACAGACTAGTCGAAGCTGACAGGAAAGTGACAGTAACGGAAATAAAAAAGCTATCCAGCTATATTTAGTGCTGTGCATTTTCTCTTGTAGTTACCCAGCCTATGGTCCTATATCCACATCTTGTGGTCTGCTTTTAAAAAATTTCTCTCATTTTTTTAATGGTGGGGTATCAGATACACTACACTACACTACTGCCCCCCCCCCCCACACACACACACACACAGTGCTACAGCCTAGTTGAAATTATTGGCAGATAGATAGGGACTCAGTGGAAAATGAGTGACTTTGTTCCAAGGACACATTCCATATTCAACTCTATAAGGCAGTCGATCATACCACTTCATCCCCATGCACACAGCCAAAACAAAAACCGATGCCCGTGTTTTCCACTTCTGCTTTTAAATAAACACTCAGTGAGCACTTTATTAGGTATTTATTAGACATACATTTTCTGCTGCTGTAGCCTATCCACTCAGAGATGGTTATTTGCATTCCTGTCACCTTCCTATCAGCTTTGACCAGTCTGACCATTCTCTTCTGACCTCTCTCATTAATTTGCTTCTGCTCAGAGAACTCCTGCTCACTGGATGTTTTATTTTTCGCACCATTCGCTGCCAACTCTAGAGACTGTTGTGCGTGAAAATCCCAGGAGATTAGCAGTTTGAGATACATAAACCATCCTGTCTGGCACCAACAATCATTCCTCAGTCAAAGTCTCTTCGATCACATTTCTTCCCCATTCTGACATTTGGTCGGAAAAAATAGCTGAACCTCTTGACCACATCTGCATGCTTTTATGCATTTATTTTCTGCCACATGATTGGCTGATTAAATATTTGCATTAACAAGCTGGTGTACAGGTCCACCAAATAAAGAGGTCACCGAGTGTATAATCCTACACAATCGTGTACCGTTGAGGATGCTGTACATGTAGCATAATAAATCATACAGATACAAAACACTAGGACCTACACATTTTGCATCCCAGATAGAGATCCGGATGCATCTGGCTTGAGGCCCTCTGGGGCTTCACTGGGGCCTCTATGGAACATCATTGATCACTGGAGATGTTACAGTGGCAGTGCTCACATGCAGCTGCACGTTGTGGATGGTGAGCTTGGAGTCCCCCCTCCTCCCAATGCCATTTCAACCTGGGGGCTATTCAACCAGCCAATGAGGAACAAAATCTCAGTCTAAATGCTACTGCATTTTCAGAGTTGTGAAGTAAACAGATGTGGTGAAGCCCAGGGTTTCCCCACTTTGTGCAATCAAATATGAGGACCAACACCCAGTAATCTGGTGAAATAAAGAGATTTTTTATTATGATACAGATATCTCTTGGCTCCAGCAGCGGAACAAACCAAACGAAGCAAGAAAAGATATGGCTAGCTCTCACTTGGAGCCTACTTTCACAATCTTTAAGCTTCTGTCACTGGGCAGCTAAGCTGCTTCCCTGTTTAAACAAGTAAATCCAAATCGTGATCCCAAATCGTAGTCAATATACACAGCATCAATCCAAAACAGGTTCTCAAACAAAAACCAGTCATACACAAGACACTCTTGCACTACCTTATAAGTTAATCCTTCTGACTACCTCCACACTTCTCCCAAACTAGTACTTCGCAAACAGGTCAGCACAAGTGAAGCTGATATATTTCAATTCACATCTCAGGTGTGGTGGCCGAGTCTGAGGAACCTGCAGTGGCTCCAGGCAGTCAGGGAGTGTAGCCAACAAGCCAGAACATACCAGTCCTCTAGTCTCGCCACACTGACCAGGAAACCTGTTGGGAGAAATTTATGACCACAGTTGGTATTAATATCGGTGCCTTTTATATCATGCACCCAGCAGCCAATACTCGCTGGATCCTCCTTGCTGCCAGAAAGTAGGTACTCGAATGCAACTGTTGACCTTACTCCCAAATTGTACTTAATGCATTCAATATAGCATGGGTTGTTTTTAATAATCATAACTTTTATACAAATCATTATATATTTTATTGCAATAAATAAAAACACTTTTTGGGAGAATGTTGTCCCATTACATTATTGGCATTTGGGAGATGCTCTTATCCAGAGCAACATACAGTTGATTAGACTAAGCAGGAGACAATCCTCCCCTGGAGCAATGCAGGGTTAAGGGCCTTGCTCAAGGGCCCAACGGCCATGCAGATCTTATTGAAGCTACAGCGGGATTAGAACCACCGACCTTGCGTATCCCAATCATGTACCTTAACCACTATGCTACAGGCCGTACCATCACATCATCCTCAGATTCACAGAGAGATAAATTGCGCTTTAATTTTAGCAATTATGTAATATATTCCACATAAATAAAGACAGAGACCCACCTGTGAGTTCTTTGGTCTGCATAAATGGTAATTCTCTCATTTCAAGTTTCATGATCTCATAAAAAAATGAAGTCAAGTTCTCTAGATTTCATCCCCACCACTAGTTCCCGCACACCCCAGTGCAAAGGCAATATGAACTCTGCCAACTTTCTGAAGAAAGAACAAATAAGCCAAAATGCCAGCTAGTTTTTTTTTCCATTCCTGTAATTCAGCGCAAATTCATGGAAACATCAACCAGTCAATCCAGATAGCTCTACCATACAGTAGCATATAATTCTTGATCACTGTTCTTATAATCCATATCACATTGCTTCACCAAATATATTGGTATGTATATGTTTTAAACGTATACTGGTCTACATGTGCTGGCACTTATCTAAGTGACTCTGGATAAGACTGTCTGCTAAGTGGGGACCCATATGAACATGATCCAATCTTAGTGAATGGTAAAACATAAAAAACAACATTCAGTTTACCTTGCGTGGAACGGGGTTCCCGGGACCCATCCCTAGAGCCAGGCCTGGGGGTGGATTCTGCAGATGAGTGTTCAGGGTAGGGGTCGGGTGCAGTGCCCATCGAGCAAAAAGGCGGACGGAGTAGACTCTGCCTTTTGCTCGGAGGCCAAAAGTGACTCTTGGTACGTGGAATGTTACCTCACTCGGGGTGTAAAGAGCCAGAGCAGGAGGTTGAGAGGTACCAACTAGATATAAGCTCACCTCTACATGTAGTGTTGGCTCTGAAGCCAGAGGGTGATCTCTCTCCTACTCAAGAGGAGTCAGGCAGGCGTGGGAGTCAATGGGACTGTGTGGCAGAGAGGAAAACTCTGATTGTTATAGGCGCTCATGCCGCTAATTGCGGTTCAGTGTATTCAGCTTTCTTGGAGAAGATGGGAGGGGGTGCTGGAAAAGGCCTCTCATAGTCTGGGGACTCCAGTGCCTATGTTGCCAATGACTGGGAAACTTGGAGGGGCGTGATTGGAAGGAATGGCCTCTCTGTATTGAGGTGTCATGTTATTGAACTGTGTTGGTCATGGCTAATAACAAACACCATGCTCAAACACAAGGATGTTCATAAGTATGCCAGGTACAAAGTATAAAATACTTTGTACCAGGTATACTATACAAAGGTCAATGATCAATTTCGGAGTCATTTCAGTCATCAGACCTACGGCCATGTTTTGGACACTTTGGTGAAGAGAGAAGCTGAGCTGTCAACTGATCATCGTCTGGTGGTGAGGTGGTTCAGATGGTGGGGGAAAGCCGCCATACAGACCAGGTAGGCCCAAACGTGTAGTAAGGGGTCTGCTGGGAATGCTGGATGGAAGGTTCTGTCTGGAAGAATTTCAACTCCCACCTTCAAGAGCTTCTCCTGTATCCCAGTTGGGGACAAAGAGTCTGAATGGACCCAGTTCAAAACCTCTATTGTGGAAGAGGCCACTAGGGGCTGTGGTCAAAAGCTAGTCGGTGCTTATCCTGGCAGCAACCTAAGGACCTCCAACCGTGGTGGACTCCAACAGTGAGGGAGGATGTCAAGATGAAGAAGGAGGCTTTCCTTGCCTGGCTGAACTCCTGACCCGATTCAGCCGACTGGTACCCCAAGGTAAAAAAAGGCTGCAGCTGCAGAAGCAAAAGCTGGGGCATGAGAGAGAGTTCGGAGAGGCCATGGAGGAGGGCTTTTGGTCAGCCCCAAAGTGGAAAACTGTTCTGTTCAGCATCTCAGAATGGGAAAGTGGGACACTGCCCTGGCTGTTCAGCGAGGATGGTGAAACTCTGACCTCCACTGGGGATATTTTCAGAAGGTAGAAGGAACACTTTGATGAACTCCTGAATCTGAGTCACGCGAGGCACTGGCCCCACACATGTCCACCTTGGCAGACTGCTCAAAGAAGATGCTACTTGAAAGTGTCACTACTTGGAGGCAGGTTTGCAAATGATGACCCTGGAATAAAGAGATTTGTGCTTAAAATGATCGAGTGGGATCATGGGACTTGTTGTCCGGAGGGGATGTAAGTGGTAATTCTGTTCCTATATATGAAGATAGAGATAGAGACTACAAGACCTAGCTGGAAAAATAAAACAAAATAAAAGCCTTGAAGTCTTCTAGTCCTCCTGGTATGGCAGTTAAGGTATATTTTTCTCGTTCAAGATCAGGTTTCAGTCATGGGCTTAAACAAGCACATCAGCAAGCATTTGAAGTTCCCCCTGGGATAAATAATTCCATTCTTTATCAAACCTGATTTTAGTTTCTCTTCAGAACATGATTATTACTCCCGCTGAATGAGACATATTGAGGTACAGGGTAGGGATGAGAGCCCTATGGGAATAGCAGGCATGGGGAGCGTTAATTAGGCCGTGTTACGTTCCCTTTGTTTTTCCCTCCATTTTTCACAACACAAATGCCGTCATGCAGTCTTGATTGACAGTTGTGCATGGATTCAAAGTCGTGCACTTTTCCAGGAAACCTCTAGAAATGTACACATTTTGGGGAAGTCTGGAAAGGTATCAAATGTATTGTGCCCAACAATTACATTAACCATGCCACTGGGAAATCATGGAAATCGCACGGTACTCGGCCGGGCCAGTTTTCTTGTGAACTTCCAGACTTCATTTGAGGAATGTGCCAATTCTCTTTGTTTTTATTCCACCTGTAATAAAAATCAGGCCCCTGAAAAGTTGTGAAAATGGGAGTCTGTTTGCCCACAAAGACAGACCCAAACACTCCAATAAACTTGAATTAAGTAGAGCCGACAACATTTGCTAATAACAGCATGTATAACTGAGATCCCATACTTACAGAAGAAGCATATGGATATGAAACTGTAGACGTAGCAACAGAAACATTTTAGTAAAAGAGCCATCTTCTGGACAAACCAGTCATTACAATGCTCGTCATCAGCTTTTCCTGCAAATTCTTTCAGTTCTACAATGCGTATAATACGGCAGTTCACCATTTCGTTAGTACATACACTGTGAACACTTTTATTAGATATTTCTTATGCCGTTTTTTTACTTTCTTTTCTTTCATTTCTTATATTTACTTGGTGGTCTTCTGCTGCTGTTAGCCCACCCACTTCAAGGTTTGATGATTCTGCATACCGCGGTTGTAACACGTTTATTTGAGTTCCTGCCGACTTCCTGTCAGATGGCTTACAGGCCATAAAGTGATACTGATTGTCAAACTTGTTCTGGTACCATAAGCCATAAGCATTATTTCTGCTTTTGCTTTACCTCCTTGCACCCCCTAGTGGAACAGGACATCATTGCAATTCATTAATGATGCAATTTTGACAGCAGATTTTGCAATAAATATGTGAATCTGAGGTTTTATTAAACGGAATATTCAAATGTCCTTTTATCGGTCCATTTGTCAGCCCTGATGAGCAGTAAAAATCTGCGGGGTCACGAGATACGCATATGAGTAACACTCAGAACACAGCGGTTTAAACAATATTATTTAATGGTTTATATGCAATTCTCTGCTTAGGCCCAGGTCCCCCTCACAGCACACACTGATATTCCGGCCCCTTGAATTCATCAAAAAATTAAAAACAGAACTAAATAAATATGTGTGGGGGCAGGGCAGGGGGAGGTATGATAAAGTGAACTATCAAATTTTCCAGTTTGATGTCGGTTTGAACATTTTTTTTTTAGAAAAGAGGACACTTGTAACCCAGAGAAATATGACAGTTCTTTCTCCCAAAAGTTCCTTCTCGACGCTAAAAACGTAAACTAAAACCAAACAGATCCACCAACAGGTAGTCTTCAACTTTGGTCATCCGAGAGAAAGCAAATGGAGGCCAGCAGGACAGGTCTGGGGGTCTTCAGCCCTGGCACTGCAGGCAATTTCAGTCCGTCCTGGCGTCGGGTCAACCAACAAGAGGCCGCGGAGATACCCAACCAATTGGGTGTGTGTGTGTGTGTGTGTGTGTGTGTGTGTGTGGGGGGGGGGGTTATTACAGTCTGTCTTAGCAGCCGCACCCCGACCGCTTTCCATTCCGTGGTAAACAAGCCGTTAAAACTTAAGCACCTCTCTTCCCATTGGGGGAGGGAGACGAGCTCTGAACTTCGACCCTACAGGGCAGGAGGGGAGGGGCGAGGTTCTGGCTCGGTCAAGTTTCGGAGCGTCTCCGTTTCCCTGGCCCTGGAGAAGGGGGGGGGGGGGGGCATTCCGCGGCGAGGTGCTGAGGGAGGGGCTGGGCGTGGGGCTTAGTTTGAAGCGCTGCTGTTGGAGGAGCTGGAGGTGGAGGGCGTGGCGGTCCCGAACACGCCTGTGGTGGCCACAGACTTGCGGATGTGGGGCATGAGGAAGGGGTCGCTGGCTAGCTGGAGCACGTCGATGCGGTCCTCCTTTCGGTAGGCCAAACAGCGGCGGATAAAGGCCTGAGAGAGAGAGAGCGAGAGAGAGCGAGAGAGAGAGAGAGAGGGGGGGAGAGGGGAAGAGAGAGAGAGAGAGCGCGAGAGAGAGAGGGGGAGAGAGAGGGAGAGGGGGGAGAGAGAGAGCGAGAGAGGGAAAGAGAGAGAGGGGAAAGAGGGAGGAAGAGAGACGGGGGAGAGAGGGAGAGACCGGAGTTAACAGGTCATGTAAATGCTCACACCCCCCCCTCCCACACACACACACACACACGTTTGCCCACTTTGTCACTAGCTTTTTGAGCACGTGTCAAATACTTACCAAGTCACTAACGCTGACCCCAGATCACACTCGCTCTCTCACTTTCCAGGACAGCCCCTTGTTCTGCTGGCTTTCAGTGCAACTCAGTACCTCGTAGCAGACTACTAGAGCCAGGCTAGAACCAGGCCTGTGTTATGGCAGCATAGGCCATGACACAGGGCCATTTGCTCTCAATGGAAACCCACTGTACTGGATAAGAGCGTCTGCCAAATGCCAATAATGTAATGTAACGAGGACTTGAAGTATGTCAGACTTCTGTTATTTGACAGCTAATAGCAGGAGAGAAGGTTCAGCAGTAAAGCCCAGGGATATTTTTGGGACTGTAAAAATGGACGCTTGGTGATTAAATTGGCGGGAGGGGGGGGTGTACCTTGGCTTCGGGCGAGACGACGGGTTTGGGGGGGAACTGCACCTCGGTGGCCTTCAGGATGGTGTTCTCCTGCAGGATGTCCTGCTGGGACTGGTTGTGTCCAAACGGCTGGAGGACGAAGAGGAGGGTTGAGATTCCCGTTCAGTCAAGGTAACGCTACGCGGCCTGTAGCATAGTGGTTAAGGTAAATGACTGGGACACGCAGGGTCGGTGGTTCTAAGCCTGGTGCAGCCACAATAAGATCCGCACAGCCGTTGGGCCCTTGAGCAAGGCCCTTAACCCTGCATTGCTCCAGGGGAGGATTGTTGCCTGCTTCATCTAATCAATTGTACATCGCTCTGGATAAGAGTGTCTGCCAAGTGCCAGTAATGTAATGTAACACAAACTGCCTCAATTAACATTTTTACATTTACATTTTTGTCATTTGGCAGACGCTTTTAATCCAAAGCGATTTACAAGTGCATAGGTTCTACCACAAGTCAAAGCATCACATCCAGAACTAGCAAAATACAGATGAAATGCTGTTCTAAACATAGTCGTCATCATAAGTGCAAAATTTTAACAACAAAAATGCAGGGCTTTCAATGTTGGAGTGAACGTAAACAGGTTACAGACTTTGAAGAAGAATGAGTCATATTCAAAGTTAGATAAACCTTTGCCTCCCTGCAATAGAATTCAAATCTTTACAAGGCCGATGCCATCTCGTACAATAAACCCGACAGGAAGTTCTGCTCTGAACATGCAGGGCATGGATAGCAATACACAAAGCATATTCCTTTCCTCTAGATAAAATGGTGGAGGTGCCTTCACAGGTGGCACTGATGAACAAACCCTGCAACACCAAAAAGGCGGGCAGGTATCTGACAATACCTAGCAGGGGTTTTCTCTATCAGATAAGGATGAGGCAGGGGTGTCTCGGTGGCGCAGCCTGTAGAGCACTGACCGCATGCTCATTGAGAGCCGCGACGTCGGCGGTTCGAATCCGACCGTCCAACATTTGTCGCATGTCTTCCCCTCTCTCTCGCTCCCATTCTTCCTGTCTCTCTATACTATATACTGTCAAATAAAGCTGAAAAAGGCCTAAAAAAATATCTTAAAAAAAAAAAAAAAGATAAGGATGAGGCATTAACCTCCAACTCTGCCCACATGTCCATCATGCTCCTCTTAACCAAGAAGAAATTACAATAGCACTCAAAATAGTCTTTGCAGAATTATTGTAGCAAAAAATGGCTAAAATTCATCTTCAGTCATATTAAATGAAGTTAGAACCACGTTGCTTCAGCTTAATCCCGTAACAGACGTACAAACAAACGACAAAAATGGAAAGAAATAAGCATTCAAAAGGCCACATTTCATCGGCACCAAGCGCCATTTTGTTAAAACGTCTCAAGAAAATCCCCGGCACATGGAATGCATACAGGTTTATGAACATATTTCTGATGCACGTATTTGAAATGTTGGCTATTCCTGAGACATGCGCGCCAGGTTGTGGGACCTTACCTTACGGCCGTAGAGACACTGGTAGAAGATGACACCTGCTGACCACACATCCACCTTGTTGGAGATTTTGGGCGGCTCCTTGCCGACCACAAAGCACTCTGGGGGAAGGTACCTGCAGGGGCCACAGACCGATTACTCTCGAACTTTGACTGTTTCTATTGCCAGTTAGAATAAATTAGTACTTAAAGTCATGGAGTCTGTCGATACACAAACAGCAAGAATCGTTTGACTATTGGCTGGATATAAAGAGACAGCTTGTTTGTTAAATTGTATAAAAAGCCATAAATTATAAAAAGAAAAGTGAAAGTGGGGACACCCCACAAACTATCTGGAAGATAATGAAGAATTCAAAGGCAAAGAAAATGTTAATAATAATAATGGGAAACATATAAAATAAATTAAAGGCCTAAGTAGGATCCTGTTAATCAACCTTCTGTCTTTCATCCAAAAATATATATATTCTTCACGGCATGCACAGCTATTTCTCACATAAGATGGCTTAAAGTTAGAATAGGCAATTTCGGACTTCTAACGGTCAAGAAAGGAATTGCAGCAACAAACGCCCTCAAACCAAAACACTGTTTATCCCTCCGCCTGATGTGGAATCCCTCCCGCCCTCAGGCATTGGCTGTGGCAATTGGAAGCGATTAATTTTCAACCAATGAGCTTGAGTTATTGTACAGCTGTACAATGTTTTGGTACAGAGTGTCGGGCCGTCAACTGTATATTTTGAAACCCGAATTTAAGGTCTATAAACGCAGGCAGAGGGTGAGTCAACATGTCAGTGAGCCTTTTTCACTGATAAGAAGGGATTTACAATGGTCTTGTAACAATGCTTTAACACAAAAATCTTACCTATTGTACAATTAAGAGGATATATAATCCCTCTAAACTTGAAAAGCACACAATTAAGCTTCATGTTCAGAACTGTGAATAGATGTCACAACTTTGGTGTGTTCATACTTCTGTGAAGATACAAATGCACTGTACAAGTGGTTTTTTTTTGCCTTAGGCCACAAAGCACTGTTGTGATTGGTGGAGCCGCGGTTACCAGTAAGTGCCGGCACCCTGAGACGTCAGCTCCATCCCATCCACAGAGTTGTAGCTGTCGTCGTCCATGATCTTGGAGAGGCCAAAGTCGGTGATCTTGATCTCTCCGCAGGCGGTACCGTTCACAAGAAGAATGTTCCCTGGACATGCAGACAGGAAGTGGGGTCATCATTTCCCTTAGAACTCGCCAGTTGTTTTTCCGAAATTTCTCTGCAAATTTCTGCAAGTTATTTATTCCAGAAATTTACCATTGTTCTTTATTCTGGTTGAGATCAAAAAGTCAGCCAACAAAACATTGCTCATTGTGAACTGCTACATTTTTTTCTGATTAAATAAAGATTCAACCTCATATGTTCAGCTGGAGATAATACCTGAGGTGAATTAACTGTAATGGAAAAAGTTATTTAATTACTCAACTGTCGCTTTCGATAGGAACTGTAGTCTTTAAGTAGAAGCATGACCTATTTTTAAAATGATTTTATCAGGACTCATCTGGCTGGTCTGCTCTTACCGTATAGTTCTGAACTTGGCACATCATGTTGTGAATATCATTCTCAACTGGTAATGACTAAAACTGAAATATATACTAATATTCACATGATATTCCAAGAGCTTAAAGCAACCCCTTTCACAGGCTTTCAACTGAAAATCACCAAAGACTCAAGTTCACCAAGTTCCTTGAGAGTTAGTGTTATAGTACTTGCAATCACACTCTTGCCTGGTATATTGGTCACATTCCACAAACTATGCACCCAAGAAATGACACCCTGATAACTCCCTAGGTCCTGCCTGTGTGTGTGTTGTATGAGTGTATGTGTGTATGTTGTGTGTGTGTGTGTGCGTGTGCGTGTCTGTGTGTGCGTGCGTGTGCGTTGTGTGTGTTGTGGGTGTGTGTGTTTGAGGCAGCCTCACCGCGTTTGAGGTCATAATGGATGATTGTGTGTGTGTGTGTGTGTGTGTTGTGTGTGTGCGTGTATGTGTGTGTGTTGTGTGTGCGTTGTGTGTGCGTGTGTGTGTATGTGTGTGTGTGAGGCAGCCTCACCGGGTTTGAGGTCGTAGTGAATAATGGGCGGGCGGATCTCGTTGAGGTACTTGAGCGCGTTGACGATCTGCATGATGATGGAGCGGCCCTCCTTCTCCGACATCAGCTTGTGCTGCTTCAGGTAGAAGTCCAGATCGTTCCCCTCGCAGTACTCCAGAACCGTGCAGAACCTGGGGGGTGGGGGGGGGGGGGGGAAGCGTGACCCACTCACCCTCCACACATTGCCCGGAGGTTACAATGGGGTCTCTGCTGGGCACCACTATCCAACCAAAAATACTGCCAATGTAAACAAATCAGGGATGCCATTTTACCTGAAGTTCTCCTGATTAATCAGGAAATACTGATTTTCAGACGCTGAATATCTCAGGGGGCCGTTAGCAATTTACCGCTGAGTTTTCTCTCCTGCCATCGGCTGCCAGAGTGCAAAAGGTCTCGATGTGTGCGCTTGCGACATACCCAAGTCCTCTGCCTCTGGTCGAGACACCTTCGCTCTGAAAGTCAGTATTTCCTCATTACCGCTCGCGCCCCAGGTCGAAATGTGCGGTCGCAC